>NW_004524764.1:2501680-2512845 GCF_000260255.1 Octodon degus | reverse complement strand
AATAAGTTATAAGGGTTATTTTTGAAGTCTGCAATTTAAAATCTATTACTGTAGATCATATATATGCTACTTGGGTATTCTTTTCTTTAACCCTGTCAATTATATGCTTCCAGATGAATTAAAATATTATTCCCCAGTATATTTTCAGTGTGCGAAAAATGTAGTATCATTTTAGAATTTATATATTTTAAGTATTTAGATTGTCTATTCCATTTATTTTCTTCATTAGTAATAATATTGTCAAAAAGTTCCATTGAAGTATATTCATATATACCAATTAATAAATACCTACATAACAATATATAAAATACCAATTATTAATATATACCCACTAATACACACCAAATAATAAATATGCAATACTATATAAATATCCTCTGTAGTCCTATATAATGTAAATGTTTAGAAAATCACCTTTAAACACAATAAAAGAGAATTCAGTTCAGGGATTAGTGGGCACCTGCTATAGGATTCATAAGTTGAAAAACAGGTAGTTATATTCCTATTAGAAGTTTTTTATTGTTCACAAAGAAATAGAATCCCTATTAAATTTTCTAAATTAAAATATATTTTTCTTTATGCTTACAGTATCTCAACCTAAGTACAAAAAGTATTTGCAAGTTTTCTATATCATAACATGAATATTTCTGCAGATATCAAATATGGTAGCTCTGACATGCACCTAAGAATCATACTAATATCTTTATGAAGTAAGCAAGTTGAATTTTCAGGGCATTTCTTTGCATCACAAAATTAAAATTTTGATGAATATTTATAAGTTGACTTTTAACTACAAAGATCTGAGCATAACTTCTCTTTATTCTTATTAGTCTAATTTGTTTACATATCAAATTTATTTTCCAATGATATCACTTTTACACGAATAAACAAAATTTACTTGTTTCTTATCTTACCACTTTAATGAGTTGCTGAATATTACTTTCTAGAATTTTTGCTTCTGTTTTCCACAAAAGAACTCTTCTTGTAGGTATAGAGATAGAATATGGAATACATCATCAGAACATTTGGAGAATATGATCTCATTGGAATCAGCTCATCACTTTTCATTATGACAGTGATAATTTATGGTGACAGTAAATCACATAACTCTAGATTAGCTATGAGAATAGGAATATATGCATATGTGTACATATATGTATTAAACTTGTCATGTTGTTAAAGTTTCTTTTCATATACTATACACAGCTATGTACTGGTATATTGCATGCTGCTACAGTAAAATTCTTTCATCATCTAGATTTTTCAGCTATTGCGTGTGTCTACAATTCTTTTATAAAACATTGGTTAGAATTTATGCCTATGGCAACATCTATCCCCAAATGTGACTGGTAAATATTTTTCAGATGTAGTTATCTTAACCTCAAGTTAAGAATTTTATGAATTTGAGATACATCAAGAAAATGGCTGTCTTTTTAATAGTTGAAATTTTTCAATATGCTTATATAATTATGTCATATTTATGTAAGTATAGATTTGTGACAACCCCTTTAGGAGAAGTTAAGGAGAAATGTGAGCATTACTCATATCTTTTTTACTTTGGATAATTCTTTTTTAATTTTTAAATATATTTTATTCATTCATTCAGTCGTTCGTTCGTTTATTTGGTACAGTGTCTCACTATGCACAATGATCCTCTTGTCTCAGCCTCCCCAGCGCTGGGATTACAGGAATGCACCACCATGCCCAGTTTCAGAGGCCAGCAGTGCATGCTCTGGGTACTGTGACTGGCACCACATGCTGTGCCGGGGATCGAACCGCCTCCTTCCACTTGCCAGGCCGGTGCTTACACTGCCAAGCTATCTCGCCAGTGTTAACTTTGGATAATTCTTAAAATACAAAACAAGAATTTACCCATTACAAACTAGCACTTATTAGCACATTTACTATTTAGCTTAAGGCCCCCTATGCAGAATTTCTACTTTGGCATGTGAGACAAGACTTGGTTTTATTTTGAGAACTTCCTTGCATAAAGTTGAATGGGTATTGCCATTAACAACCTCCTAAGTAAAGTTTTTATATTTCTTTTCCATCTATTATATATTAAAATGAATCAAATTTATTTTCATTCATAAGAAAACTAAAGAAATATAAAAGATGACATAATGGTTTTTGAAATACTGTAATTCAAAAACGAAGGACAATGATCCTGAAAGATAGGTTCGGTGATTGTCCTTACTCACTGGAGAATTCACAGGTGTCAGTGAATAAACAAGTGATAGTGAGCTCAGACGCCATCAATCTTCCTGAGTTGAGATGATATTGAGAGCTTAGCAGACGAGGTGGCTTGAACTTGCAGGGAAGAAGGCGGGAGGAGAGAAAGGCACAGCAAAAGGGGGACCCATAGATCCTTTGAGAGTCACTTGGTGACATCCACTGCTCAGATCAAAGGCAGGCAGTGACTACGTGAAATGAAGAGAAGCACCAAGAGAAGGAAAGGATGAACATTTCACACCAAGTGTGGGCGTAAGGGATGTTCCCAAAGGCATAGCAAAGCAGTTTTATAATCAATTCAGAGCTGCATTCTCAGAGTCTACCACAGTAATATTAGCAAATTAACTTTCACATAAAGCTGCTTTGATCTTACCTAGCAAAGCTTAAAATCAAATTTGAGAACTTCCTAATTGATAGTGAGACTGTGTGTACAAGGCTTAGGGGAGGTAACTGGATGTACCATTCCCGGGCATTCTGTGAAGCAGTATAATGGAATTTGAATGAAGGCCGTGATGTGTTAATACATCACAGTAATACATTGCATATTGTTGTCTTCATAGCAGTTATTCATAACTGTATGAATAAATTATTTAGGGTAAATGTAAACCCTATATGAAGATTTAACAAGATCAAATTATGCTCTTGACCAAATGTGGTTTATCTTAGAAATACAATGTAATTTTTTTAACAGTTGGCTATTAAGCAGTGAAGTATGCCATGTAAATTGCCTACAGAAGAACAAAAATGTTCACATCTAGCATTATAGGGAAAGAACCTAATAAAATTGTAAATGCAATCATGGCCAAAAATTCCATAAGCTGATCTAAATTCTAGTGCTATCTCATTGTAGACTTGTATTAAAACAGATGTAGTAGCTCTTTAGATCAAATATGAACCCCTTGTAGGTAACTTGATCTGCTCTCTGTGCCCTTTAGGACTTTTTTTTGCAATAATTTTATTGATAAGCAAATAGCAATGAGAAAGTTTCAAACCAAATTGGTAGGACAGTTTCAATAATTAACACATTGCATACATTCTTCTTAGTGGTTAATTGCTGTACAAGATGCAGACTTGATATCCTATTTACAAACACCATTAGAACAAATCATTCTATTCATTAAGAGAATGTAACTATACATCTATCCTAACCACTTTGAATATACAGATACAAAATGGACATTCATCTGTATCCCCCTTTTTTTGTTAAGTTCCGTAATTTAAAATTTAACTTTTAATAAAGATTGCCCTTTAGGACTTTTTAAGAGTAGTTATGCATGGCTTAATGACAAAAAATACCTCAGAAATACGTGATCAGAAATTTTTTCATTGATTTACTCATGTAAATAAACATGGAGACTACAGGGCACTCATTCAATACAAATGAGACACTAGGAACAAAAGACAGCTATTAAGGAAATGTTGCATACTGCTTTACAGCAAACTTTTAAATATATGTATGTGTGTGTGTTTGTGTGTACATATACACATATATAAGCAGGAGTACAGTCTCAAATAACCATGAAACTATTATGCAGTAAATGTACCACGAGCACTGTGTTTTATTATAAGTATATAGTGTTACATACTTTACATAATTATGTATGCCAGGCGTTTATGTCACTGGGAGTACCATTTACTTCAGTGTCACCACAACAGAACAATGCATTGCGCTGTGATGTCATGAGGGCCACAGTGTCGCTATGTGATAGCAGTTCTTCTACTCCACTATGATGTCATGGGAACAGCATGGTGTAAGGGTTGTTTGCTGACCCTAATTTCATTACGCACAGCAGAACAATATGAAGAATTTACTTTTCCTTAGCATCATTTATCTTCTTTGATTTAGAGCATTATTCACTCCTAAATGCCATGTCAATTTAATTCAAACTCTTTATTGTAAAATTTATTCCAGTTGTTTACTTATCCTTACACAGGACACTTTACTCTGAGAAATCTTTACCTTTTTATTCACATCTTCTAGGACCACATTTAAAATATCACCTTCTCAATAAATCCAATTCAATATAGTGCATTTAATTTTATTAGTTTTTCTTCATACACTTACTGTGTTCTGACATAATTCCTGTTTTAATTATTTAACTGTCATAGATTTTCTAATATTCAGTAAGCCACAATTATGTGTATTGAAACTCAGATGGTTAAAACAAGAGCGTTGCTTGGATTTTCTTTGTTGGATCTTTTGTTGATATTGCTATTGTGAAAATAAATATGCCCAAAACTTAAAAAATAAACTAGCTGAGAAAATTTCCAAGTAAAGTGCAGAGTTACAGGCTGGTTTCTTGTTGCTGCTTATATTAAAGTATGAGCGGAACAAGTAAGTTAAGGAACAAATTACTGAGTACAAAGAAACCAGATCATCCGCACTTGGAATTTATCATCCTACCCCATTACAAAATGTGAGGACGTGTGTTCTGAATGCTAAAGTTGTTCTAGAAACAATTTGTAGAACAGATTAGGTGGGTGCCTCACAGATCAAGTCAACAAGATCCACAGACTTCAGGAACAGAGATGCAGTCATGATGTCCTGTCCAAACACTATTAGAACAAATGTTTCTTCTCATTGAACTAAGAGGAAGTAGCTGTATATCTATGCTAAATATTTTGTGCATACAGATATGAATAACTACTACAAAGACAACAATATGCAATGTATTAATTATTGTAACTGTGCTACTAACCTGTTTTGAAACTGTTTCATTGCTACTTCTTTCTCAATAAAATTAACAAAGAAAAGAAAAAAAGGAGAGATGCAGTCATCTAGGGAAGTTACCTAAGGACGCTCTTGCCTTCTGGCTTGGAATCCTGTAAACTGCAAAGTTTAAGAAGGAATTTGAGAATTTACTGTGAGAAAAACACTGTTATCTGAAAGTGAGAGAAGCTAAAGTGAAACAAAACAAAAGAATAATGATCCAAGGTCAGATCTAGAAATAAAAGGCACTGACCTTCAGAGGGGGGTACCTCCCTATTTCAGAGACCAAAGTGACCCAGGGCTAAGGAGGCAAAGCTGTAGCCGGGATCCAAAGACATGATGTTGAATCTTTGACTCAGTACACATAATCAAGTCACTTTATATTATTCTCAAGCACTGAAATCTAGTGGTTTTTTTTTTTTTTTTCTGTCCAGTGTCAGAACTAAGTAATTTTGAAATTCTTCTTGTTCCAATTTGCTCATCTTGAAATAAAATGACCTACTATCTACATGTCCTGCAATTCTATTTTGGAAAGGGAAAACTCGCCTGTTTTCATAGGTTTATAGATGAAGATTAAATTTAGTTCAGGATGGATTACTCCCAGAGACTCACTCATATCTGACTTAGATGATTTAACAGAAATAGGGATTTCTTAAATCAATTATATTTAAATGAGACTAGGTTATATTTGATACCAGAATGGGTTATCCTGTGGAAAGTTGAAATGGAGTGAATATATGAGAAAAATGTAATTTTTGCTGGGGAGGAAGGATAAACCAACCTCTACCAGGTGTTTTTCTAACAGTACCATTTTATCAGAATCTGGAGACAATCATCAAGTGATATGGGTGGCCGGGTCTTCCAGTGAAACATACACAAAGAATGTTAAGGATTTCTGGCATTATTAGAAAATTAAAGAAAATTTAAAAGAAGGAAGGATTATGTTCCATAAATTTTTAAAAGTATGTGCTCTCCAAGATGGATATAAGCTTCATGCACTGCAAATATGTACTAATCAAATAATTAAAACTAGAAACATTACCATATGGACATCTTGATTATACAGTTTTAGCTTCCAAAAAATGAGAGAAGACTGGACGTGGTGGCGCATGCCTGAAATCCCGGCGCTTGCGAGGCTGAAAATAGGAGACACATTATGAGTCCAATCTGTGTAGTGACATCCTGTAGACCCTGTACTAAAATACAAAAGCAAAACAAAAGAAAATGAGAGAATGAATTTCTCTTACTTAAACCAGAGATTTGCTCTAGGAAAATGAGGAACTATGAAATATGATACCAATTACTTATGACTTTTTTATTTTTATTTTTTTTATCAGCTTCCTTGAAGTTGTCCATGGAAGGGAAGCGTGGTCCAGCGCTGTTGAATGATGAAACTCATTTCATGAAACTGAAATCCTTGAAATAGAAAGGGGGTGAAATCCACAGACTAGTAGAGAAGAAATTGTTGAACAAATATAACTTTGAAAAAAATCATGAGTTCGTTTTCCATATCTATAAGAGTTTGTTCAATGTACACATGTGAGAAAATCAGTAAGTTCATGAGGCAAACCACAGAACAAAGCACAGGGCTCTCAGAACTGGCAGTAATGCCTCCTCTCAGAGATCAGCCAATGAATGAAGGGAAGAATGGTATCTAAATGAATCATAGCATGTAAACAATCCGAATCTGTATTGCCACCGTATTGGAGAAAAAACATTCTAAAGAAGTTAAGTAACTTTCCCAGCATGATAAAGGAATGATGTGAAAGAATGTGTTTAAACTAAGTATATAGCACACCCAGCATAATAAGGTAAAAAGAATATCATGCCAAGAACTGCAGAGAAGTCTCACAAATAGAGTGACTGCCTTGTGTGTGTGACCAATACTGCTTAATAAATCCCTATTTTATCTCTTCCTTCTTAATACCACAACATTAATTGACTTCTATAAACACAAACACCCTAGGAAAGAGAAGATTTAACCCAGACAGTACATGGTGGAAAACTTTACACCCTCTCAATAAAAAATAGAATAAAGAGAAGTATAAAGAAAATACCAAAGTACATATTTTTCTTTCCTAAGCAATTCTAACACATCTTTCCTTTTATTAAAACCTGAATTCATTGTGTTAAATTTAATTGGTGGGAAATTTTGTTAATTAGGACCAAACCATCAGAGAAATAGATGGCAGATGCTAGTATACTGGTTAAAATAAAGAATGCTCATGCTGATATAGGTGTCAAAGCTGCTGCTGAAAGTGTCATCTTGTGACTAGAGTGACATTGGTGGCAATTAGAGGGAAAACACCTTTCTGACAGCATTTGTTAGTTACTTTTCTCATTGCTTAGACAAAATAACCATTGTTAAGGGATGTAAACTTTATTTAGTTCAGTTTGTAGAGCTTTCAGGACATAATGTCTAGCTTCAAGGTAGGGTGGCATGGCAGACAGGCATCCCAGAGGAGAAATGGATCATAACAGGCACAAGGTAGCAAATCAAGCAGGGGACAAGCAAGCCTCTTTCTGTCTTTTATATTGCATCCAGGACTGGGACAGTGTTAAGCCAATCAGTGAACTGATTCAGTAACCACCATCCATTTTCCTGACACTCTTAATTCTGGCATTGCATAATGATTTATTCATCGTACACAGTCTAGATTCAGCCACCATTGAAAAAGCCCCACTTACAGCCCCATGAGGCTTTGGGTGGACATCGGTACACAATCCATAACGTAGTGTGAGCAGTGAAAATGGATCACTGACAGAAAGATACAAAAGGAGTTAACAGGAGGGCAAGGGAAGCATAAACAATGGTAGCAGAGTAGTTTCTGGAAAGAATAAGCAAAAAAACTTCTATATAACACTGCTAGTGTTCATTGTTATTGGCTTAATGGACTCAACTATGAATGATAGTTTATAGGATGATAAAGTATGAGGTTGCTGTAATTAAACTTCTAATTATGACAATAATTTTTAGAATATAGTTTGATAGTTTTATTTCCAGTTAGACTGGTGGTATATTCATTTTGTGACGCTCTTAAACTGTTCAAAATCTTGTCCAAGATTATAAAAGAAGCAATATTCTTCCTGTTATTCTTTTAACAATAGAACTTAATCTTTCCTTGTGCTATTGCTTTTAATTTGGAAATGTCATTTCAAAAGTGTTTTTGACTTTTTTTGTCTAATTGATAATTCCATTTTTATATCTCTTTCATTTGTTTTCTTTGCTTCCATTTCTAACTACACTTCATCTCATAAAGACCTAGGAAATTTTAATGAGAAATACAAATATACAAAAATTAAAAAAGGAAAAAACTGTATGTTTATAGAGGAGTTTCTGAGCCTGCCGTGCCAGCCTCGCCCCCGGGGCGCCCTGAGACAGCGATTGAGACTGGGCATGGTGGTGCAAGCCTGTAATCCCAGCTCTTGGGAGGCTGTCAATGGGTAGATCACTACGAGTCCAATCTAGTAGTGAGACCCTGAACATCCTTTAGATCCTTCCGTAAAATACAAAATAAATAAATAAATAAAATAAAATGAAGGAGTTTCAATTGCAGTCATTGTTAACACACAATCACGATGAATGTGCGGCAGGAATAATTATCTCCATTTTATCAACGAAGATGTCCATGCTCAGTAAGTGATGTGTCCTATAGAAACGTATGCCGTTAACGATTGCTAGGCACTGAGCACAAAGAATTAATGGATTATGTAAAACTCTCTGCATAAATTTATCAAACCCCACTCATGGAATTCCATCTTCCATCATTGCTGCATGACATGCCTTCATTTCTCAGAGGTAACATAACAAGGACAAGATTTCCTTTCCACAGCCTATTAGTAAATGTGTTAACTTCATGCGGCCAGCAAGATCCAGAGAACTCTGTTGTGAATGTCACTTTTACCTTATTAGAAAATGCAATTTCTGATGCTTAAAGAAATAAGCATGCTTGAGTATAAACAAACACACATTAATTTATTAGAAATAAATATCAATCTATCAATCAATCTGTAAATACATATTTCAACTATTTATGAGGAGATACTTTCAAAGTATATCTGCTGAGAGAAATCCATGTTTTATTTCATCAAAGCAGGGCTATTATACCTCTGAGAAACTGTGTTTCTGTTCTAGATTTCTCTCTGTCTGTTTGTCTGTCTTTCTGTCTTTGTTGTTTAAGCAAAATTAAAATTTATTCATTTTTAATTCATTTATTTATTTTACTTCTACTTTATTTTTTCATTTTGAGTCAGGGTCTTGCTATGTAGTTCAGGCTGACCTTAAACTCACTATGTAGCCAGGCTGGCCGGGAGACTTGAAGCAATCCTCCTGCCTTGACCTCCTGAGTGGTGAAATTCCAGATATGTGCCACCACACCCAGCCAGCACAGTTAAAATTTAATTGTGAGAAATTTTCCTGATCATTCTTTATGTATCAAAGTTCATCCCAAATATAATACCAATTTATAAATAGTGTCACTATTTTTGGATTTGATAACACAGGAAATTATTTCCTTGGAGAATTTTAAACACCAGGGTTAAAATTTGGAAAGACATATAATAAATGAAGTTTTCATACTACTTGTACTTTCTTTTCCATAAAATGTCCTTCTTTGAATTAGTAGTTCTAGTCTATATACACATAAAATTTCTAATGCCCATTGCTGAATTAAATCAAAGCCAAATGACCATATGGTTAAATTATTCACCGTGGAATACTGCTTTTTAAAATTCTTTTACTTAGGCTACAGCAATCCCCAGCCAATCTTGATGCATTAAGATTGTCTGACACATTAGCATATTTTATAATTGAGCTGAGAAATGATATTACTATTAATTTATTTTTGAAATATTAACTTGCTTTTAAAGAAAGTACAATGAAGAAATGTCAGAAATATTTATGACAACACCCAGTTATATCAGGCATGCCCTTGAAATTCCAAGCTACATTAACATGAAGATCATTATGTCTTTGAGGAAAGTACTTTTGGATCAAGGCAAATTATACTTTCAGTCGTGCTTTGGCCATGCCCATAAGGGTAATAAAGAATGAACAGGGTCACGAAAATTAACCACTATTAATTTAAGACAACTAATATGACTATAATTTATATGAAAATAATGCAAAAGGATGCTCTAACATTTGTACTGATATTTCTCTTTCTATCAAACTAATACACTTTTACTTTATGTAATGATTATATATAATGATTGTATATAATGATTGTATCCAAAAAATTTGACACATTAGGTATGTTAGGTACTAATTAGTAACTTATCATTTAACATAGTGTTTTTAATATCACCAAGACTACAAATTTACTATGTTATTTGTCACAGTTGATACATTACATTAAATAAATATTACATATGGAAAAGGGCTTTTTCATACAAGGTGTTGTGTATTTTTTAACTTCTCTTGTTTAAATACCAACATCAGCATATATCTATATCTATATCTATATCTATATCTATATCTATATCTATGTCTATGTCTATGTCTATGTCTATGTCTATGTCTATGTCTATGTCTATGTCTGTATGTATATGTATATGTATGTCTATATCTATATCTGTCTGTTCATTTATAATCCGTATAAATTAATCTAGAGGGATACTAAGCAAAATATATAAGAAAAGTCAATGATTGCTGAAATAGAAGTTTTACCTTTGTCTTGGGAATGCACAAAGGGAGGGTCAGAGTGATTGGAATGGAGATGAATGGCATTGTTTTAGGGGTCTCCAATTCTGTTAATTAAATTTCTATTTTAAAAGATCTACAGAAAACCTGGTGTTTCCAGTGTACACGTGTATATATGATGACTTAGGAGATTTCTAGTGCTTCGCTGCATTTAAAAAACGGCCACACTTCTGTTATAGTTCCTTCTACACTTGTATATTTAATGATACCAAGAAAAAAAGAAATTTTTACGTTAGAAAGAAATACGACAGATTATCTAGACAGGTAGGTAGATAGATGCATATGATCCTTGGGAAAATCATTTGTTACCAAAGGATCTCATCCTGTTTTACTTGTGGTGTGTCTACGTGTGTGTGTGTGTGTGTGTGTGTGTGTGTGTGTGTGTGTTCATAATAGTTTTTTCTTAGTCAGTTGTTATACACTTAAAGAGTAATTCATATTTTATAATTATACGTGAAATGTATTTGCTGAATTTTACTTTGATGTAGTCATTAAAAGTTATATTGGAAGTAGATATATATA
>NW_004524764.1:2487915-2501580 GCF_000260255.1 Octodon degus | reverse complement strand
CATGCCACACAGCCAGGAAAGCAAGAGTTGCTCAGGCTAAGAAACCAGAAGCTTCAGATAAGAGGCACCAATGATTCATAGCCTTGCGGTGTCCTGCAGATTGCTGGTACACGTTTACATGCAAAAGAAGGAAGAACATAGACTCTGCTATGCCTAGGCAGTGACAGGGGCAAGAACAAAACAAATAATGGGCCCACTGAGGAGTAACCCAGCAATGTTAAGATGGGAGCCTCTCTTCTGGTTTTTGTTCCACCTGAGCTGCTTGCCTTTTGGAGATGGCTGCATACACTGAGGTTTTTGAGTCTGTGGTGAACAGCTCTAGAAACTCTCCTCAGATACTCACGAAGTGTGACTTCTTAAATTTCTAGAAATTTTTCATTCCAGTGAGTTTGACAAAAGACAAAAAATAATGGCCCTCACAGACATCACTGAAGCACCAGGAGAGAAATAAGTTTTATCCTATTAATTGTATTACAAAACTTTAAAAAATAATGAAAGTTACTGCTTAGGATTTC
Source organism: Octodon degus (assembly GCF_000260255.1). Classification (NCBI taxonomy): domain Eukaryota; kingdom Metazoa; phylum Chordata; class Mammalia; order Rodentia; family Octodontidae; genus Octodon; species Octodon degus. The sequence goes on along the minus strand of NW_004524764.1, from coordinate 2,501,065 downwards.
TGAATTGCTATCAGAGATCTTATTTTGGGTTACTGTGGAATCAGAGCGTGAATTAAGAATAGTAAATACATTTTATTAAGAGATTAAAGGAAACATATCAATAAAGGCGGTCACTTGAAAATGCGTCATTTAGTCATTGTCGTTCTGAGTAACTACAGGTTAAACCCACAAGGAAGCCAGATGTTCGATGCTATGTGCGTCAGTGTTACACCCCTGTGTGGGTGAGAGGTTGAGCTTCGAGGCTGTCGTGTGGTTCTTCAGCCGGGCACACATAACTGGGATACTTATTTGCAGACAAGTACTGTTCTGCAGTCTCTATTCGGTGATTGATGAAGTCTGTGAGCTGAGAGTATCAAATCCTGCTTGCTCCGATGTAGTTCTGAAATGCCCGCCCCAGTCTCTTCTCTCAAGTGTGGCTCTTTTGGAACCTGATTTGGTCCTGGTTATGCTACTGTCACAGCCCACCGGCGAGTTCATAGTTGCACGCACCGTTAGCAGGAGGGACTCGTCAGCAATGTGGACGACCAGGGACGTGAACGTGCATGGTACCCCGCTGCCTGCACACTGGACCCTCTGAACTGGTCAGTCGCCTCATATGACAGGTGCTGGATATTTTGCCCCAATGACCGAAGAATAACTAACGCACTGTTTGTAATTTTATTTATTTATTTATTTAGGGGGAGGGTCTATAGGGTGTTCAGTGTCTCACTACTAGATCGCACTCATAGTGATCCTCCTGTTCACAGCCTCCCAAGTGCTGGGATTACAGGCACGTGCCACCATGCCCAGTGTCAATTGCTGACTCGGCCTTCCCCCGGGGGCGGGGCCAGGACCCCTGCGCCTGCTTGCAGAAGCTTTAATCTGCTGAGCTATTTGGCCCGCCCTAACACTGTTCATTTAAAAACACACTAAAATATATTAAAATGTAAGTGGTAGTTTAGAAACACTCTTGGTCGCGTACTTTCCACCATTCATATATATATTTTAGTGACATCTATATTTCCTTCTTTCTGTAATTGCTTCCTCAAGGTGATCATCAATGACTATCGCTAAGACATATATTTGTAACAGAGGGATAAGTGACACTCAATCAATGGTTTACTTTTTGTTTGGTATGTTTTTGCCTTTTTGAGACAGGGTCTCAAATGCAGGTCAGGCTGGCCAAGAGCTCACTTTTTAGCACAGTCTGGTCTCAAACCTTCAGGGATTCTCCCCTCTCAGCCTCCTACATGCTAGGATTACAAGCATGTGCCAGCACACAGAGCCATAGTTTACTGAGGCACGAAGTAGCAAATATTTCATTATATCTTCTTCTACCACGTATTTTAAAGGTTTTTTACCTTTTAACTGCATTTTTCCTTGTTTAAGCTCCCTTCACCCCCCCCCCCATACCTACATTATGTGCTGTTAACTATTTAACTAAAGGGATTCTCAGGGGCTTTTCCAATCTGACTGTTAGTTATGATGTTTCCTTATGATGTAGTAACAAACGAGATAGAAGCAAAAACACAAAGACAATTCGGAACTCCATCAGTCACGTAACTTCTGGCTCAGAAAACACTTTTGAATAATAAAATTTATTCCCTCCATCATATTAATCAGTCTGTAACCTCTATAGTACAGAAACATGTTTCAATCAAACTTTATATTTTCTCCATCATTTAAAAATTTTAAAAGAGGGATCTTTTTTAATATTGCATTCCTGATACTCCACTTAAATTTCTGTTCTATAGTCCTTCTTTTCATTTTTTTTTTAATAGCCACTTAACCTGTGATCCTTCTTATCTCATAGTTATTAGAAGAAAAAGATCACAAACTAGATGTGGCCTGTAGATTATGCTTCCCACCCCCCTCAGGGGTAATTCTAATGCACGATATATAGGTGATAAATGAAGGGGTTTCAGCGAGCCCTCAGATCATGATCTGGCTAAATATGCTATTAGCCACCATAAACATGTATCATTTCAACCCCTTCAGGGAAAGCACTACATCCCTAGTCAACCTGTCACAACCACGTGGCTTGCTGGAATGCATAGCCTCTGGTATGATGTCATGGACTATTTCTTGTGTGGTTTTTATGCTGTGGCTATTCAAAAGCACCACTATCTAGATGCCTTGTGGAAAAGATGCTCCACTGGAGGGAGGAGTAAAGCATAAATAGCTTTTATTCTCCACTTGTGGCTTTCCTAGCATGTGGCCATTGTGCCATTACATGATTATTAGCTCTAAATCAGATCATGAATCCAAAAGACATGACAATAATAGAGAATTCCCTTTTCTCCAATTAATGATTCTCTGATAAATGGATATAATTAATCCCTTAGGGTGAAATGTTTAAGAAATTGCTCCTCTCTCTTCATAGCATCATAAGGTTCATTTCCAAGATGACTTAGTCTCCACTTAATTTAATGAGTCAGAGTCAGAAAATGGCTCAGATCTGAAAACTGATTAAGGTTCCATGATTTTCTATTCCAGTAACATTTTTGGGTTATAGAGATTAATCAATATTCTTGTTAATGTCCCATCTATCTTGCTCCTAGGAATATCATGGCATATTAGCCATCAGCACAAATCCCCAAGAGTAATTTTTCTCTGGCTTGCCTTCTGCTTTTTCCAGTAATATGGTCCACTTTCTGCCTGAAAGTAAAATGTAACCACCTGGCCTCTGTCATCGAAGAATCCCCATAAATTCTGTCACAGTCCTGGTATCATCAGCTCTGGCTCCTCAGTGACACTCATGTGTACATAACAATTACTATTATCATGAGTTTTATTGAATACAATGTCTCAAGGGCTTCCTGAGAAACAATATTAACTATGTTTTCTCTCATGTTATGTATTATATTCATACCAGCATGTTCTCTTCATTGAGTCTCTTGATCCTTTTTCACTACTTTGCCGAATCTATTTTATCATTTCTACCTCATTAATTTTAGGCCACTTATTTGTTCATGCTCCAAACAGCAATTCCAGCTATGTATTGAGACTGGCTCCTAGTAGGCTTGTCAGTGTGTAAGATTCTGAGGCACAGCAGAATGTTTCCTCAAGAAATTCTTATCTATCATGACCCTTTCATCGCGAGCCCTTGAAATTCATTCCTATGCATGTTTTGTTTGCTCAGAAGACTAAAACTTCCTTTTGATTTCTATTGATTTTTTTAAAGCAAGTTCTAGAAGTGGGTTTTCAAGCTGATATCGCTTCCAGTTGCAGCCGATGAGCTCTGATTATTTTATACAATTTTGATGAACTTATAGCATTCACACAACCCTCTGAGAGGATTGGTAGTTATTTAGGCTTTTAATTTTCAACTTTCAGTGCATTTTTAAAACTTAAAAGCAATCACTTGACCATCGTCAAAATCTTAAATTTGCGAATGTATCTCTTGACTACCGAAATATTGCATCTTTTTTATATATATAATAATAAACCTTTACATTGAATTCATCATAGGATAATGACAAGTTTTCATATTATTTTTCATAATGAAAGAAAAGAATTAAGAGATTACCAGTATCATTAACATCAGGCTAAACAGTTTTCTATTTTGCATACAAGTGTAAGCATTTTACTTGGCAGGTTGAAGGAATGCTAAACTTTTTAAGTGAGAATTGTTAATGGAAAAAAGTAAAGGCTCTTAAAGCAATAAAATATTTATTATTATTCTAGCTCTTCTGGTAAGTGAGCAATGTAGTCTCTCTTTTTTTGGTAGAGACTCTAGGAAGCAGTCTAAAACCTGTCAGAATTCTCACACTAGAGGAGAATTAGAAGTGGAGTGTTTATGTATTCCTAAGAGTCCCACCTGAGCTCTGCTTCCCATTGGTCATTAATTCCTGGCATTTAGGCTAACCAAACTCACAAAAGCAGGGTAACTTTCCACACCAGCACAACTTCAGACATAGACGGATCCTGGCAAGCACAGTTTGTTGGAGCTTCCTAATCAGGGCTTGTTTGATGGCCTATGGATTCTTATAAATGGAATTACACGGAAAAAATACATTAAAAATTTATCAGTTAAATATAAATTATAGGTGAATATATGATAGCAAATATATTATGGTTTTAAATGTTTATATATAAAATTCATGCAATATAAATATATACCATTTTTATAAAGGAATCTAGATATTTACTATTAACATATTCCAAATAATGCTTATAGCCAACCATGAAAATAAGGAATATTAAACACAATGTTAAGATTTCTTTTCATTTCATTTCATTTCTCTTTCTGTCTGCCTGCCTGCCTTCCTTCCTTCCTTCCTTCCTTCCTTCCTTCCTTCCTTCCTTCTTTTCTTTTTTTTTATACCATGATTTGCACTCAGGATCTTGCACTTGTCAGGCAGGTGCTTATGCCACTGAGCTATCTCCCCAGCTTTAAGATTTCTTTTATAAGTATTTAGAAAACATGCACATAAAACATCTATAAATATCTTGCTCTAAACTTTATTTTTATTGTGAAGCAAAATTGAACAATCACATATTTTCAAAAGTGAGATATGTTAAGAAAAATGTTTTCATTACACCTGAACCAACCACTAATTTTCCCAAGTTTTTCAGAACAACTGATAATAAAACTGATCTAAAATATCCTTTTAGCTGTCTATATATCAGACATTTCAGAGCATCTTTTAAATCCGAAGCACTTTCTTTTGTTTCAAATTTCAGTTAAGATAAAAATACCTTTTTTTTAAAATGACAAACACAAAGACAATTCAATGACAATTCTTTCATATGGTGAAGCAATCTTCAGAGATTTTATGCTAGAAGGCCTCTTTTATTGCTACCCTTAAGCATTTAAGTTCTCCCCCAACTTAGATTCATATAAAAGTGAAGAAATGTTATTCTTTGATTTTGAGCTTATTCTACTATTATGCTGGAAAACTATAATTTTTATTAAATCTAATACTTCTTTAAGGCAGAAAATCTTGGGACAAATCTCCTGAATGTGTGCATCCCTTTCTTTTCTTTTTACCTACCAGGTAATACTGGTTTCCAAGAAACTCATAAAAAAACAAATAAATGTTATGTGTTACCCTGAGATCTTTTACTATACAGATTTGTATTGTAATCTTAAAAAGCAAAATTATCTCTTATAATTTCACTTCATTTTATTTTTCTATTTTTTAATTTTTTATTGTTTTTGCGGACCTGGGGATTGAACTCAGGCCCTTGCACTTGCCAGGGAAGTGCTTATTCCATTGAGCCATCTCCCCAGCCCCTCACTTCATTTTAAATAAATGCAAGAGTTAAACCGGTGCTCACCATTATTTACTTTAATACACTTCAGAGAAGCATGTATATGTCCTAAAACCACAGTTCTGTTTTCTATTTGAAATTTCTGTACAGGGGCAATAACAGTTTAAAGGAAATAAAAATTTAACTTATTATTTCATAATGAAGAGATTTGCATGGGAAAAAATATAGTTCAAGGAACATACATAAATTTGAATGATTTTGTAGATGCCATCAATTATTCTTGATAGAATGAGTTAAATTTTCACATATGCGAGTTCATAAGGTAACACAGAGATATATGCAAATGCAATCTATTACTACGATCCTCTTGAGTACATGTTTCACCTTGTAGATATCTATGTACATATTGATATTCTTCAAGGCATCTCATACTGTTTGATGCCATTATTCTGACTGAAGTTTCGCTGAGAAGCATTCACGTAGGATTTGAAAGTGAACTAAAGAGAACTCTTGAAGCTGTGTGTGAAGCTAATGAGCTAATGACCCCAATATTACATTTTATAAGGCCACAAGAATGTTACTAAAAATAGTTGTGCCTCAGGCAGCTGTAGTCATAGTTGCATGGATCCAGCTTAGCGGAGGTAACAGTTCCACATCGTCTAGATGACACAGCATTTCTACTCATGCCTTTTCAAAGATGTTTTAAATTAAATTTGCCTTTTTCTTGACACTGACATAAGGAGGTAGAGAAATAATGTCAATTTCTGAAGGACCGATTTTTCTTCATTCTTTCCCTCATCTATCCTTCTCGCCCTCTTTTCTTTCTCCCTAACTCTACTCCTTTCTGCATCTTCAGAATTTACCAAATTTGAACATATATGTACATTAAGTGTATACAAGAATACACACACACACACACACACACACACACACACACACACGAAGAACACTCTAGTTTTTAAAAACAAAGAAAGACAAAATGTAGTTCAATCTATAGTCCATTGTGAGAAAGTCATTCTACATAATTTCTCACATTTGGGTATCAAATATTATATTTGAATATTTGTGTAGGATATCAGCTGAATAATTAATGGGGCAGATGTGTAAGTGACTGCTTGGAAATAAATCTGGAAAAACAAGTTTGGGTGATGATTATTTGGGAGAGCACACTAAGGTTTCATTTATAGAATTTAGACTTTTACCTAGTAACAGTGAAAGACATCTCACAAACAGAATAACCTTGTGGAAGTGTAGACCTGTACAATCAGGAACAGAATCACTTCCTTTTACCTTTACACTGTGTCCTTCTCTATGATCTTTTCCTTTCAGCTCAGTGCAATGGTTATTTTAATAACATCTATGTTTGTTCTATATATATTTCTTAAGACAGCACCACATGCCACCCTCACACATCAGTTTTTCATAAAGATGTGTTGTTTTCTTTACTAACTGCTAAACTATAGTAGACCTCATTCAGAGCAACTTTAGTTGAAAATAAAATGTTATTTTTTCTCATGTAGTATTGATTTCAGAGAAAGATACATGATTTAAAGTGTATTCCACTTAAGATACACTAACATTTACAAATAAAATTAGTATTTAGATAAGTCATAGATTAATAGAAAATTTGAGCATGATTAAGTATTTAAATCCATAGGGAGAGTTTATTAAATTTTGAGCCACTTATCAAACTGATGCTGTTTCTATGTATGCTGCACAATTGAAAGCAGATTCTTCAATTTTGGTACTTCTAATACATTGGGCCAGATAGATTTTTTTTGAGAAAAGCATCCTTCTCATTTTACTACTGCTCAATAGCATCATTGGACTCCATCAATCCAAGTGGATGGAACATTATCACTACCAAACTTCTGCGTTATGATAACAAATTACATCTTCAAATGTAGGTTAGTATCTCCTGGAGGCAAACATCAGTCCTAATTGAGTGTAATTGGTTTAATAAAATCATTCCAAACTCATACAACTTTCTGTGAGTTCTAATATTGCAGATTACATATAAGGAAATTTGTCTTTAAATGACTGTAACTTCATATATATAAATAAGTTTGTCTTTAAGTAGTGTATTATATTGTCACTACTACAAAAATGTTCATTGCAATTTCAGTATTTCTATTCATCTCTAATTTGTTAATGTGTTACTTTTGAGGGGAAAATAAAGTATACAGGGACGTTACTTTGTTGTCCATGACTATTTTCAGTGTTGTCTATAACCGAACCCTCTAAACTTCGTTATGTCTCAGTGGCTGATTGATAAACTTATACAGTGTAGAGTTAAAATATACATTAAATTGTAATGGTTCCCTAGCTTTAATGAATTTGTCCCATCAAACTGTGACAGTGAGCAATATAACAAGGTTTCCAGAGGTAACAAATTTTCTTGATTTGCTTTCTCAAATATTTTTCACTGTGTCCAATACTTCTGCACCAATTAAAACTCTTCCTTCACAACCATGTTCATAACAATAGATTTTTAAATAGAAAAGTATTCAAAGTTGTGACCCATACTGACAATGGGCTAAGAATATAAATTAAGAAATAGAAGAGTTGTATACCTTAAAATCTAATCATCCACCTGCACATTGTTTAATAGCGAAAATCTGTCTTAGTTTCTTTTCTCTCACTGTCGAGACAAAATTAATGCTGAAAGGTTTGTTTAGCTCCCTATTTGTGGCGGCTTCAGTCAGCAATCACTTGGCTCCAAGTCAAGGTGGCACCACATGAGGGCAACAGTTCAAAGTGGCAGGAAACAGCAAGTGCAGTAAGAGCAAAAGTGGGCAAAGTAAGCCTCTTTTTCATCTTTATATTGTAAGCAGGCTACCATCTCCTAGGGTCGGTAGAACACTCACACAACCTATGTTCCCTGTTCTTGCACAGGATGAAGATGCTTACCAAATAAGGCCCTGACTCCATGCTGATTTGCCTGGTTAACCTTCTGAATTTCTCAAGCTGATCCAATGAACATCATCCTAGTGGTCAAGATGTTTTTTATACCTCAGGATATAGAACTGCTGAGTTACTTAAACTTCTAGACTCCTAAAGTTGGCATAATGTATCAGCCATTTCAGGATCCCCAAAATAATATGTAGAGACAAAAGAGTTAAGCAAGTATAAAATAACTCTCAATTGTACTCTCAAATTATTTTATTGTTGATGTGACTAAGGAGGATTAAAATAATTTTTAAAAACACTGTCTAATGTATGCTTTAGCCTGTACCTATAAATAAAAGGAAACTCAAAGCATGTCTAGCCTTGATTGTTGGTTGACTTCATTTTGCTAGTTCCAGCTAGATACTAATTTCAATTTAAAAAATGTAGGGCATGTTTAAATTTAAAAAGAAAAATATTATAGTAAAATGGTTTTTAATCCCCCCAAAATTCTGCCTACACATTAAGCACATTGAGACAGGCATACTGCCACTTACTTCAAATACACTTAAATTCCTTTTGTATTCTGAAGTAGTTCAGGAAGTCCTCACTTATGAATGCCTTTAATTGTGCTGTTGTTGCTGCTTCACTGTCTTAAATGTACTGAAAACATGGTTCTTTTCCAGGGTAACGTTGACACTGGGGAAGCCAGAAGTTTCACAGTGCCATCTCCAGTAAACAAAGTAGATAAAGATGTACTTGAGTGTTTCTATTCTGATGGAAATGGTGAAACATGTTTAAAATCCTTTCAGAATAACAAGGCGGCCATGAGGAACCCATCACCACAGAGAACTTCCTGGACTATTTCACAAAGAAGCAAGAGTGGTGCAATAAATATGTTGGAAGCTTTGAGCAGTTGGTTATAACAATATCTTGTAACTTAAACTTCTCTGTATTTATTGATTACATTTTAGTTTTTCCTTAAGAAAGTATGTGTCATTATTATACCAGCATGTCCTTCTAATGCCTCTAACTAGGCCCTTCCTTAGTCTAGTTAGTCTTAGGCTAGTTTATCCATTCCAAGTTGCTCATGGTTGCTATTTGCATGATACAACTTAAAAAAAATTAAAAATCTAATTTATTTGGTATAGGCTCTCAATACACAGTTCAGATAGTAGTGAGCCTCTTGTCTCAGCCTCCCTACCTCTGACATTACAGTCATGTTCCTCCACACCTGGTTCCAGGGCCAGCTCAGTGTGTGATACAGGGGATTGAACTTGGGATCATGTGCTTGACAGGCAGGGCTTAGACTGGAGAGGTATCTCCCTAGTACTGCATGGCACAACCTTTTCTCAACCTTTTATCTATGTTGAAGAAAATTTATCTCCAGGAGATAGGGACGAGTTCTTTTTCTCACCTTGTCTCATCATCTTTGTCTCTTGATTGCACTGTTTTACTGACTTTAATGTTATTATTCTTGTCAGATTTATTCCTAATTTTCCCTTTTTGTTTCATGTGAAGTTCATGTTTTGTTCATCTATTACTACTTTCTCTGTAAGACAAGATTTTTTTTTTCAGTCCTGGGGATTGAACTCAGGACCTTGCACTTGCCAGGCAGGCACTTATTCTACTGAGCTATCTCCCTGACCCAGACAAAAATAATTTTTAGTTTATTCTGATTATATAATTATATTTTCATTGTAACTTGTGTAATTACTGCTCTCTTATCTATAACATACATTTTATCAGAATCTTCATTTAGGGCCAGGGAGATGGCTCAGTAGATTAAGCGCTTGCCTGGAAAGCGCAAGGTTCTGAGTTCAATCTCCAGTACCAAAAAAAAAAACAAACAACAACAACAAAAAAAAACAATCCTGTTATCACTTTCTTTTTCTATGATGGTGCACGTATTTCACAAATAAACATAAATTCAATAATACATCATATTATGGTTTATATCTGGCTTAATTCTCTCTTGCATGATTAATATGTTCCTTTCATTGTCAGTGTACAGAAGCTAGAAGATAACAGGGCCGTTAGGAGCTAAATCTTAGTAGAAATTCTTCAGGTCACTTCAGTGATTTTTTTTTTAAATAAGGAATCCAGTATTCTTTTTAGATCCCTGATTTGCTTTTGTAAGAGAATTACGAAAAAAAATTCTACGTTCCGTCTTGCCATGCTATCTCTTCTCCAACCACTAACACTGTGATTTTTGTCAACCATGAGATTTTCACCCCAGAGCAGGGTCCAAACTATTTCAACTTTCAGCCTCCAAAACTGCAAATAAAATGAACTCTTTTTCTTCATGTAAGTTTCCTTCCTCAGCATGAAAGAAAAGCAGGTGAAAGCAAAGAAATCTTTTATTGCTGGTTGCCAGAGGGCTGCCAAAAGAGAAGCTGCAGACCTGGAGGTGGAGACAGAGGTTGGAGCTTTTATGGGAATGGGCTAGGAGAGGAGTTTTTCAGTGAAGCAACAAGCGCTGATTGGGGGAGGGATGAAGCATGCAAAAACCTTAAAAGGAAGTTGCTGGTTAACCAAGGGAGAAGAATGCCAGCCTGGGAGGGGCTCCTCATCCTTGTTCTGGGATTCCCCCACCAGGCCTACTCAGCCCCCGTCCCTGTAAGGGTGCAGCCCCATCACTTCATATATTTCTCCATCTCAAATATTTTGTTGTAGCAACGGAAAATGAACTAAAAATATTTCCAAGGTAATTACTTTATATAATTTAAGAAAACAATGAGAACAAGTATCTATTCCTAAGGCTTATTAATCTTACAAAATGAATTTTTAGAGTAATTTAATTTATATATATATATATATATATATATATATGTGTGTATATATGTTGAAGCCAACATCTAATATTGTTTTCTTTCACCAAACACAGCTTCCTTTCGATTTATGTCCTTTATGTGGTCTTTGTCATCATATAAATAGTTCATTTAAAGGTGTTCAAGTTCAAGAACCTAATTATATGTGTGCTGCTTTATGCAGTTATTTTTAAACCAATAAAGATAATAAATATACTTTTCAACCATATATTATACTTACTGTTCTCTTTGTATTTTCATATGCATTTAATTACTCTCAAGGTGTTTACTTGCTGCTTGGAGATATTTCTTTCATATATGTTTAAAGAAGAATTGGTAGCTAGACTTTTTGCTTTCCATGATTTTGTTTTAGTTTTTGCTTTTGTTTGAATGTCTTTTTATCTTCATTCTTGAAGATGTCCTTGAAATAATGTTCAATAACAGAAGTAGTTATTCAGTAAATATAGATGATTGAAGGTGGGCAAGCAAACTTGTTAATGTGTAATATTTTTAAGAATTCAAGGTAACATAAGTTTATGATAACATAAACCTTGTTTTTCAATCAGTTAAGTTTCTGTTAAGCACAGAAATCCATTCCAAATATCAGGAGTATGAATACCGAAAATAATAACAAAAATAGTAATAAAAATGAGGTATGCTCTTCAACTGCCAAAAAATTATAAAATTATAATAATAAAATAATATCATACTGAAGATTACACACACACACTTGCACACATCCCCAAAATAAAATAAACACAGAAGTAAGTTTTCTCTTATAAAGTCAAATGATTAATGGCAACAATGATGAGATTATTCAGAAGAGGAAGGCGAGTCTTTTTATCACTTCATGTTGGAAAACCTGAATAGCTAAACACAAAAGAATGATTCGGCCCCTGACTGTACTCTAAATAAAACATTTGCTTAAAAATAGATTAAAGAATTAAACATAAGAGCTAAAGATCTAAAATTCTTTTATGTTTTTTTATACATAAAAAACATAGTGATACGGGGTCTCACTATGAGGCTCAAACTCACAGTGATCCTCCTATTTTCCGCCTCCCCAGCACTGGGAGTAGAGGCATGCGCCACCATGCATGGACTTGGTTGCCAGCTCAGCATGCCCTAGCACAAGGCTGTTTCAGCATGCAAAATATAAAATTCTTATATGAAAATACATGATAAAATTTTAATACATTGAATGGTCTTGCATATGACACCAAAAACAGAGTCAACATAGGATAAATTAGAAAGATTAGACTGCATTAAAAGTGAACACTCCCATTCATAAAATGCACAATGAAAAACAACCTATAGCATCAGAGCAAGTATTTCCAAATCATATATGTGAGAAGGACATATCCACAATGTATAAAGAACTCCTATAACAGAACAATCAAAACTGAAATGAGATGAAAATGAGCAAATCACATGTATAGAAATTTTTCCAAATAAAATATACAAATGGACAAAAAGCATATGAAAAGTTGTTCAACATCACTAATCAGTAGGAAAATGCAAATCAGAGCCATCCTCATTAAGATGGCTAGTTAGAAACTACTTCATGCCCATTAGGATTGATACCTAGATAGCTAATTAGATCCCACTTTACCCTCATTAGGTACCACTTAAAACCCATTAGGACTGATATCTACATAGCTAATTAAATTGCACTTCTCACCCATTGAGTTCTACAATAAAATCACTAGAATATGAAAAAAAATAACAGATGTCGGTGACTATGTGGCTAAATCAGAACATTTACATGCTGTTACTGGGAATTTGAAATAGTTCACTTGCTATGGAAAACAGTCAGGGTGGTTTCTCCCAGAGTTAAATATATAATTAGAACATGGTCTGTCAACAGCATTTCCAGCTGCCTACCAAAGAGGAACAGAAGAGTTTATATATGCTCATGCTTCATGGAGGTGTTACTTATAATAACCCAAAGTTGAAAGCAACCCAAATGTTCATTGACAAATGAATAAACAAAGAAAACACAGTGATGTGTGTATATAATGGAATATCCAGTTATAATAAGGAAATCCTGTCACATAGAAGTTGGATGAAATTTTTGGTCACCATACTAAATGAAATTATGCAGTAACAAAAATTATTATCCATGAATGATTCCAATAATATGGCATATAAACCAATCAAATTCATAAAAACAAAAAGTAGACTTGATTTTGTGAGGGGTTAGGAAAGAGAAAGAATGGGGAGATGTTTAGTGGGTACTGAATTTAAAAGAAAAGAAT
>NW_004524764.1:2473038-2477000 GCF_000260255.1 Octodon degus | reverse complement strand
AGTGTATTATTTGTTGAAACTGTACTTTCGATTTGATTTGAAACTGTCTCATTGCTATATGTTTATCAATAAAACTTTGAAAAGAAAAAAATATTGTTACATATAAAGTTTGTAATGATCACATTCACAGAAATGAAGTTTAAATGTCTAATTAGATTTCTATGTATTTTCCAAAGATTAATGTATTTAAAATATGTGAAAAAAATCTGCTAAAAGTATAAGACTATAGGAAATGTTAATGTATATACTACACATAAAATTTACACATATCTATGTATACTTTTAGTAAAATATGGTTAATTTAAAACTTTATTATCTAGGGCCAGGGAAATAGTTGAGGGGGTTAGGTGCCTCCCTCGCAAGTGCAAGGTGCTTAGTCCAATCCCTAGTACCAAAGACAACAGCAAAAAAATTTATTATCTAGATAATGGGATCATACTTATCTCCCCAAAATAAAATAATAATAATTAATTATACTCAAGATGAGAAAAACATTTACGATACACAAAGATCCAAGTTTTCAATGTAGAAATTTCAGAAGCAAAATTCTATAATTCACAAAATTATTTTACATATTCACTGGTGTAAAGAAAGAATGGAAGTGATGTAAGCAAAAAAAAAATATTATGCCAAGGAGCATGACAGTGATTTTTCTGTTCATATGATTTATTTTGTTATTTTGAAACAGTGGGACACTTTTGTGAATGTGTGGGAAAAATGATCACAGTGTTGTCACCTGATGAAGGATTTATAAACAAAAACAAAATTTTGTAAACCTCCTATTTGAGAACCAAATCAGTTGCAAAAAAAGAAACATTTGGGAACAGAAGTACCACCAAATTTGTTTAAATTTTCATCTTATTATTTTTAAAATTTATACAATATAGTTACACAATGTGATGAGCTACGGGGTGATGCTCATATTATATAATGATCCACTCAGGGTAGTGCACACATATATTGTCCCAAACACTCATCTGTTGTTTGATTGAAATACTGAAAGTCTTTTCTTCTAGCTATTTTGAAATACAGAGCACATGCATAGCTTTAACCACACTACTGAGCGATAGAGCACTATATAGTATTCCTTCTAATTATAACTGTGTATTTATTCACCATTTATCTCTACTCCCTGAATACCACTTTTGAAAAGAAGATATATAATGGTCAAACAGGTATATTAAAAATCTCAACATTACCAGTCATTAGTAAACGGTAACTACAACAAATATGGAATATCACTTTACCTCAGAAAAAATGGTTATTATTTTAAAACACTATATTTAGCTAGTACTTGTAGAGATATGCATTCCTGGTAAAAACCTAAATTAATATCACCATTATTAAAAACAGGATATATATTCTTCAAATATTTGAAAATAGAACTGCCACATTATCCAGCAATTCTACTATTGCATATTGACCCACAAGAAATGCAGTCAACATGTTAAAGAGCTATGATATCTATAATCCCATATTTATTGTGGCATTTTCATAATAGTGGAGGTATTGAATTGACCAAGATAGCTATAAATGGATTAATGGATAAACAAAATAGGATATGCACACATAATGGAATATAGGACTATCATAAAAAGTTTAATTCTCATCATTTAGAATGACATGGATGAACCCCGGAAGACACTATATCAATTGAAATAAGCCAGATACAGAAATGCAAACCCTGCACAATCTCACTTATATGGAATGTGAAATCTAAAAAAAGTAGGTCGTCTAGAGGTGGTCCACTGAACAGTGATGACCTAATACACACACTGTATGTATACAGAGCAGGCAGAATTATAATACTGAAATAAGGGTCACCTTCGAATTTCCTCAGACCATGAGTATACACTGTTACAGAAACAACGAGATGTATAGATGCAAATTAGGTATCTTAAAATAAAAAAAATTAAAAAAACCTATGTGAGCTTAATTTGATCACAATATCCTTAAAATTAAAGAAACTCTTTTCAGCAGAGTTTCCAGACAGATAACTCCAGTAGAAGATGAGATGGACACATGAAATCTGCTGACGTGGAAGGAGAAAGTGGACCAGAACCCAAAGTATAGAAGTCTCTTTAGAATCTGAAAGTCAAAGAAATGAATTCTTCACTAGAATGTCTAAAAACAATTGCAGTCCTGCCAAAACCTTTATTTCTTTATTTTCACCTTTCAATATATATATATATTAGCCTTTCAGTGTAGGACTGCACAAGGAATATATTTTATATATTGATAAAATGAAGGAATTCATTGGTAGAGAGAAAATTATGAAGAATTCCTGATTTGAGCTAAGAAAGTCAATTTCTAACTTCCAAATTTTATTGTTCATGGTGTTGCGTATTTGTAATTCTTGTAGTCTTGGAGGCTGAGGTAGTAGAATCACAAATTCAAGCTCAATCTCAACAGTTTAGCTACTTAATGGATCATCTGTATTTGTTAGCATTTGCTAAAGGAACATAATCATTATATATAATTATATAAGATGACTTATTAGGAAGGCTGACAGGATCAGAGGAAGAAAACTTCACTACAGCTGTGGGGTTATAGGCAAAGATGCACAAGAGTGTTCTGTGGGATGGAGATGACGTAGGACCCAGTAGCTTCTCAGCCTAAGAGGATGGATGTCACAGCACAAGAGGGATCAAGGAAGTAGTAACTGGTAAAGAGATGGAATGCCTGCAAGCTCTGAGTAGAGGCCTTGTGCAGTCCTACACTGAAAGGCTAAAGAAACTGGAGACTGATGTACGAAAGTCATGGTGAGGACTGGAACAATTTCAAAGCAAAAGCGCTTCCTTTTTCTTTCCCTTTTAGTTCGTCAGGCTTTAAAGCCTATTAGTTGGTTTGATCACAACTAGAGAGGGTCTTTGCTCTTCGGCTTGTTGGCCTACATGTCAAGTATTTACAGGCACACCTAGAATTATGCGTCATTGCTTCGTTAGGTGGCTCTTAGGCAACTTGTCTCACCCCAATTAATAGTCACAGAAACTTGTCTCATTGCTATTTGTTTCTCAATAAAATTATGGGAAAAAAGGAAAATAAATAAATAAATAAATTTTTAATGAAAAGGCTGAGATTGTAGCTCAGTGCAAAGACTGAGTTCAATTTTCAGTACCATAATTCTTTTCAAAAATTTAAAAATTTCATTGTGAACATTAAGTAGCTGTCAGGAGGTAAATGACAATAACTTCAAAAACTTTTTGCACTTTTTAACTTGAAATTTAACATATAACCTAATTTTCAATTAAGTGAGATAGAAAAAGTAACAGGAAAATTATGTGTGTGGAACATTTTGAAATTTGTTACACTAGAAAGATTCATTTTTTAAAAGTGTATTTTAGTACAGTGGCTAAAAGGTCTCACTACACAGATTGGATACTTAGTGATTTTCCTGGTTTCAGCCTCCCAAGCATTGGAATTACAGGTGTGTGTCACCATGCCCAGTCTCAGCGTGCCCATGGGGCACAGCATGCTGGTGATCAAATCCTGGTCTTGGTATCTGTCTAAGGAGGCACTTTAGTTGCTGAGCTATTTGACTGGTCTTTAAGATTCATTGTATTCATATGTAATTTCATGAAAAAGTGTTTTAACAGAAATTTCTAATATTAAATTATATCTGCCATAAGTATAAAATAATGCATGTTTAATGGAAATATATCCTCCTTATGAAAGCATGCATACACAAAAAGTTCCAAGAATTCATTTGCTTTTTCTCTCTTTCCTCTCAGTTTGTTTGTTATTGTTGTTGTTCTTAAGCTTGCTCAGGAGGTCTGACTTAACTCACATGAAGAACAGTATAAAGCAGAATCAGGTCTGAGAAGGCTTTCTCTTTTCAGAAGCAGCTCTTTCCCTGAGGAATGTCTCCATTCTTTCCACTTGTTCAAAAAGAGCTAGTGTTTACTCTGTCCTTTTCTGTAAATTTGTGGTGCACTAAGGGAAGACCTCCCAATGTGGGTCCA
>NW_004524764.1:2464396-2472938 GCF_000260255.1 Octodon degus | reverse complement strand
TTACATACAACTTTTTTTCTTTCTCATGTTAGTTTCAGGAATTATGATCAAATTCCAAAGAGTTATAAAGCCAATATGTAGTTTTTTTCCCACTTGCACTTTTGTGCCAATGACGATTTTTTCATTGCTTCCCTCTCCCTCCAGTTTCTGCCTTGCATAGCCTGTGTGAGTTTGCGATCAGGGTGGAATTTATTGATGTGTTAAATACTCAGGAGGATCATGTCAACTATGGAGAGAGGCACAAACCCTGGTATTAGATGTTAGTGTGTTCTACTTGGCTGAGTGCCACTAACACAAGGTCATCTTGTCCTGAGTTTAGGACAGAGACAGGTGGTCAGGATCTGAGATGATCAAAGGCGATGTGTTTTCATGTGTCTTGGATGAACAGTTGAAAAGCATAATATAGGCTTCGCAGAGAATCTGTGGTTTCTTAGTAGAACAAGGAATGTAAATCTCTCTGAACTTCTCATTGGTTTGTGTTTTTATAACATTGCTTCTAATCAGTCTTTTAAGAAAGGAAAAGTCAATTCTGTCTCCCATTTATCTGTACTTTCAGTATTAATAACAACTGGCTGACGGCAATCCATTGGCATGTGGTTTTGTTTTCCATTCTTTTAGATGCACGATGCTCAGTGACTCAACTTACTTGCTCCTGACCCACTGCTCATGCTCACACATAAGTGTGCCCCAGAGGGGGCCGGCAGGTGGGAGCCTCATTTGGGTGAACCTAACCTCTCAGTGCTACAAAGGCGAGACCTTTGGGGTTTGATGGCAAGCCCAAGTGATACATTTTAACATTGGAATTCTAATCAGGACTGTTACTTTCACTTAAAACATAATAGATTTTTGCTTGACAGTAAAAAAATAAAATCAGCCCTCTCTGAAATTTTTTAAGTGAAGTTCTGCTGACAAGTAATCCCTGCAGGGGACGTGCTTTCCAGTTAGGGTCTCCCTTCTTTTCATCCACCTCCCAGCGCTACCTCAGCATCTCTAAATGAGTAATTAGCCCTCTCCCTGCTGATTTAGAATAATGGAAACCTCAACCCAAGAAGGTCAAAATTTGAGAACAGATCATATTAAAGTCTAACCTTTCATTTGAAAAGCATCATTCAGTAATTTGCAGCAGCCTATGGGAAAAATTAACTGCACTCACTTTCCGGTATGTGTAAAACAGTAGAAAAACTGGATTAAAAGCAGCCTAAATTGTATGATTTTATTGAATTGACAGTTGGCTTTATCTCAAAATTGAGTTACTTTTGAATATTTATGTCTATAAGCTACTTGCTAGTACAAAAAATAAATTATGTCATACTTTATTTTTCATTATGTCAAATCTATAATATTTTCATGTAAAGGTATTTTTATACAATTATTAATAACAGGTATGATGTTATTGCTTATAAATCCAGAAAATATATAATACAGTTATTATAATAGATGATATATGCTTTACTAAACAAGCTTTTTATCTGAAATTTATCAGTGCATTCTCATTGTAGTAGATAGGAGGGTAAGGAGAAATACATTTACTTATTCATTTAGAAAAAATTACCCAACATTGATCATGAACAGAAATATAAGATAGAAAACAAAATAAAATTAATTATGTCATCAGCAGGATTCTCTGAGACATTGTTCATTGCAATTATCATTGCAACACTTGTATTTTTTATCTTTTTTCAACATTAAGCTCATTATTCCACTTTCCTTATACATTGTATACTATAAACACAAAAATATATATTGAGATTTTGGTTTGCTATGACATGAACTTTTGTATCTTTCTTATTTAGAGTCTTTTCTTGACCCAGTATAATTACTAATCTTGCTACCATAAAACTCTCATAGTATTTAGTCCTCTTAACAATGAATAAATCACAGAATATTACTTTTTTACTTCAGATATATTACAATTTGTGCAACACAAACTCAGGAAGTAAAACAATCAAGATTATGAAGTGGTAGACCCCAGGGTTTTCAGCTCGAAACCTGTGCCTATAGTCATTATGATGTACTGCTTCCATCAGTAAGAACTATAAAGGCCAGGAACCTAGGACCTGCCAAATAGTTCAGCAGATTAAAGCACCTGCAAGCAGGCATAGGGGCTGTGGGTTCAAGTCCTGGACCTGCCGTGCTAGTCCTGTCCCCAGAGTGCCCTGAGACAGCAATTGAGACTGGACGTGGTGGCATACACCTGTAATCACAGCTCTTGGGAGGCTGTAAACAGGCGGACTACTATGAGTCCAATCTAGTAGTGAGACCCTGAACACTCTACAGACCCTTCCCTACAATAAAAGTCAAGAACGTCTTTTAGATACAATTACAAGCAAAACTGAAGTTTTGACAACTGAAAATTCACTGTTCCTTAGGAGATCAGTACATAATGTTGAAAAATAGATTGCACATTTAAGTGAAATACAAACATAGAGAACCCTTGCAAACTGCACGAAGGTTGGATTTTACCATTGCAGCAATGGAGTTTGTAGGTTGACCACACTTTCTCGTCAGTGGAAAAGGAAATGTGAACATAATTACATCCCATTAGAGATGAAAAATCCTTGCAGCTCTGTTAAGCTGAATTTTTAGGGGAAAAGGAAGACGATGAGTAATGGTTATGTTTTCTAAAATACGTCTCAGTTATTCTGGGGAGAAGCTGGCAAATACTGCCCTGGAAAAGGAAATAAAATAGATGTAAAATATATTAATGTGGTGGAAATTAGGGGCTTGGTGATAAATTGGCTGTAAGGGATGAGAAGGGAGTGAGCTGCACAAGGTAATTATTATTATCTACCTTGGGAAGCTTAATAGTGAAGGGATGCGGGGAAGAAAATGTCGGGATAGTTAGAAAAAATAGGTTACTTAATAGTTTTTTTTAACTCCATGTTTAATTTAAAATATGCTGGTGATATATACTTAGCAGAAGGAGTTAAAGAATTTGTTTATTTGTTTATAAGTGTTTCCACAAACAAGGTAGGCATTTTATGCTTCAATGAATGAGTTTAAAGTAGACATTATGAGCTCATGCTATATTCACTGAAAGTTAACCTTGGTTCTTCATTGAGTTCTAATTGTAGTTAAGTTACACTGGAAAGTTCCTCAGATTCTTAGCTGTGTGATGTTATGCCACTAAGAAACTTACCATGATAAAGTAAAAATAAAAATAATGTAAACATTCTATGCAATATTGGACATGTGAATGTTTTCAGGGTTATTGGCATTGCATTACATGAGAAAAGATTTAAGACTCACTCAGTTATCCAAGTAACACTGCAATTAAGTTGGAAAAAAATAGTTGAATCCATGTCAGAAAATCTGAAGTAGATACATGCATTGTAACCATGGTTCTCATTTAGATTAATCCTATTTCTGGATGAGTTAAAGTATGAGTTCTTGATTTTCTTTAATGTATTTGGTACAGGGTCTCACTATGCAACTTGTATTCACAATAATCTCCTCTTTTCAGTCTCCACAGCAGTGGGGTTAAAGGCATGTACCAACATCCCTGGACTCAGTGTCTGACTCAGTACACCCGGTGGTGGGGCCAGCACTTTCTTGAATTTAATGTGATTGAACATAATACGTAGGAAAGCCAAAGCTTGGGTAATAAGGAAAACAAAAATTACAAAGAAAATTAAAAGTTATTGCCCAAATATCTACAAGAACCTGCAGAACCTAGAAACCTGCAAAGGTCGGAGGAAGGGAGGTACCTTTGATGTCAGAAGCGAATGAGGTGATGAGTAAGGAAGTGCTTGCAAAGTGTCTGTGAGGCTTCATGCAAGGACATTGCTAATTTGGCTAGAAATACTAAAAGGTATCAAAAACTGAATATAAAATGCTTTCTGAATAATAATACAGTACTTAAAAGCAGAGCTGCCTGTTATTGGAGAGATCAGGATTTTTGTCAAGTAGCCAATCTTTAATTGCAATGGAGAAAGAGCCCTTGAAAAATGATTGTTCACATGCCTAAGAGCAAGTTCAACAACAATTTTATTCACAAAGCATGAAAATGCTAATGTTTCATCCTTATTATGAAGCTTCTAATGAAACACTGAAAATGAAATAACAAGACTCCATTCCAATGATAATGGCTGAACCTAGAGTGAGACAGAGTGATATCACATTTCCAATTCAATTTCTATGAATTAATATTAAATTTTTCAGCCCTCTGCAGGAGTTGAGTGGCTCAATTTAATAGGCTTTATTGTAATGTGCTGTACATATTCAGAATTTAAGCTAATCAGTTTTTCTACATTTAACCTCTATTTTCAAAATACAAAAACATTTTTAAAAGGTCCATTTATTAAATTAGATTTCTGGTTTATAGATTAGCACTCTTGGATACTGAAAGTGTAATTTATATAGTTACTTGCCACAGTTTTGTTAGGCTTGTGATGTTTTTCTTTGTTGCTTCATCAAACACTCTTTGCTCCTTACCCGAAGCTATAAACTCTAGATGAATATATTGATTTCTCCTCATTTAAACTCTAAATATAATATTATCCTTGTTTGATAGTGCTTTCTGTAATTACGTTTCAGATGTTTATGTGGACTAGAAAGTCTGTGAGATTGTTACAAATATTACTTTTGTAAACTTTTAAAAAACTTGCATGCCGAGTTTACCTCACAACAACTCACATTAGACTGATGAATGGCAGTGTGACGTGGACATAGATGGTAACTATGACTGCAACGTAAAAACATATGTTATTTTTAGAACAGTTTTAGGTATTCAGAAAAATCAAGAATATTAAATAGTAAATTAATTTATATTCCACACCCAGTACTATTAAAATGGTGCATTTGTGTAATGCATCTGCTATACATAATGGACAAGGATGCATTATTATTAGGAAAAGTCCATGTTTTATTTATATTCCTTTACTGTTTTTTATGCCACTTATATGTTTCAGGATGATTTCAGGACACCAGGTTGAAGTGAGTCACTATGAACTATTGAGCTACTTTTGATTGAGAGAAAAGAAACATTTCTCAGAGTTGTTTGATAACCTTGGCAATTCTGAGAACTTAATTGTTAAGGTGGATTATAGAGTGAGCTCAATTTGTATTTGTCTGATATTTTTCTTGCTATTAAACTTCTTGTTATTTTGGAAAGAATATCAGTGAGTAAAAGGCCATTTTCATAACATCAGATCAAGGACACAAACTGGCAGGACATCATTGTTAATGTTCGAGGCAATGCTACAAAATGTATCTACAGGAAATATTCTTTTCACTTCTCTGGTCCTCTGAAGAAGGAACATTCTCCATGGATCAGGAAGTTACACTTGAACTTCTTGAGTGCAGAAATTCATCCACAGTAGAAATTTGCCTAATTTTTCTTCTTTATTATTCAGTCATTCGTTTGTATAATCATTGACTCATTTCCTTACTAGTTTGAGTATAAATAAAACACTGTCTTAAATTTTAGTAGTTCAAATTGCTCCAGTTTTGGCCTTTTGGGAAACTCTCAGGTGATTCCTTTCCTGCACTGGTATACTCTTCCAACGTTGTTTTATTTATTTATTTATTTATTTATTTATTTATTTATTTATTTTTGCACTTTAGGGAAGGGTCTACAAGGTGTTCAAGGTCTCACCACTAGATCAGACTCAGTGATCTGGGTGTTTACAGCCTCCCAAGAGCTGGAATTACAGACATGCATCACCACCATCAGTCTCTCTTTTTCTTTTTAAACATGTCCTTATTTTCTGACTTACAGTGAATGTTTCCTATTCTGGTTCTATAATCAGCCATTGCTCCAAGGAGCTTTATCTCCTTTTAATTGGAAAATGTTATTGGTAATGAAGAAATGAATGCTAGAGGTTTAAGTGGCTTTGTTTCTTTATGGTTTCTATTTCCTCTGTTAATAGAGAAGGGAAAAATACATTAACTAGCTTGTATATGTTCACATATTTATATCTATTTCAAAATGTTTCATCTATGTCTGTGATAAAATAGCATGAGTTTGTATTGATACATTGTGCCTCAACTTGTTATCTCATGGATCATCCTTGTTTCCTACTTTTGCTTATAAGTTGTGCAGATACTGAGAAATCTGGCTCCAAGCATTTGAACCCACTTACTTAGTATTTAATTCAAGTCAGGTACAGCTGTTAAATAATCTTCAACCAGATCTAACACAGAAAAAAATTTCACCAACAATATTACAGACAGGATGGGTATTTTTACCTTTTCTTCTACTTGCTCCACTCATTCCTTCATTTACTTAGATCAGCACCTTTTTGTGTCTCTTCTTTTTGCAAATTTGTTTGGTACATAGCACTTTCAACAGCTAATTTTTTCCTCCTGTTTTGCACTACATGTTGTGATTTCAAAATGAGGAAGTTTAAAATAATTTAAAACATTTTTAAAAATATTTTTTATAAATTGAGAGCTAAATTTCTTTTGGTAAAGGTCTTTAGGTCTCCACAAAGTCATAGTGTCATGTTGCTACTTTTGCAGCATTAAAACACTTATAGCCTCCTATTAAAGTATTGCCTTTCTTTCATTTATTTATATATCTTTTTCCTGAGGCCCTTTCAAGCTCTTGACTATTCTACATCTGGACTTCTTCTTTTTGCAGAAATGCCGTATACCTGGAATCATATATTGTGTTGCCTTTCCTGACTAGCTTTTCCACTAAACAATATGCATTTATTTTATCCATGTATTTTCATGACTGAATCTGTCATTTACTCTTATGCTATTCTAGTATTATGATGTGGCAGTTAGTAATTCCAGTTGTATATATTTATTTCATTTTTCAATGAAAACTGCTGTTTTAATTAGGGAACATAATAATACTTTTCCGTAAAACAAATGTATTCTTTCACATTGTGGATACCAGAAGTCTGAATTTGGGTAATTGCAGATTCATGTTCCCTCCAAATGCATGGGGAGATTTTTTGTTCATGCTCCTGGTATTGCCAGGCAATGCTTTGCTTTCCTCATGTCCCCATTCTTGATGATGTTCTCCTTTCACATAGCTTCACATCTTCCCTCTGCACTTGCTGATCTGCATTCCTTCTTTTCTTCCAGGGCCAAGCAGTCAGAATGTGCTCAGCACCTCACTCTATGCCAATATGAACTCAATGTAACTTATAACTATTTTTTCAACTTGATTTCCTTAGTTGAGGAAATCCTGAATACTTGTTTTAAGTTAAAGATGATGATGAATAGCAATGGCATACAATGCTGATGGCAAAGCTCCTATTTGGACACAATGATTCAAAACAGTTGAAATGCTGGCATTTTTCCCAGAGAAATTTTAATAATTAAACTTCTATGAAATTAAAAAAAGTAATGGTGTTGGAGTACATCACTGACTATCTTCTTTAGCTAGGATTCATATTTTTTTTTCAAGTTCCTCAATCTACGAGAGGTAAGGATATCCGCCACACCAAGCACCCAACTACCTCTCTGGATTGGAGATCCAAGTAGTAAATACACAAAGGGGCAGGAGGTAAGTGTTAGGATTGAAACACTGTGTCACTTTAAGAAGTTTATAGGTAAATAAGTGACTCAGCAGGGGGCCAGGATCCTTCCCTGGTATTCATCCTGAGCCTGTGCCCAGGATGGTGTGGATTTAAAGACCCACCTCCCAAGGCACAAGGGCAAGTAGCCTGCATACAAGAAAAGGGCAAGAAAGAAGGGCTGTTTACTAGTTCTTTGGAGGAGCTCCAGTCTTCACACTCAGCTTGGTGATTGTCTCCTGGCTTCTGGCGCAGACTGCTCAGCTTCTGCCTGGAATTCTTCATCCTTTGGGTGTAAACTCTTCGGCCTTTGTCCTAGACTCTTCAGCCTTCTACAGTGTTTTTTCTTATACCCATCAGCCTCCTGATAGGGTCCTGTATGGCAGGCAGTGACTCCAGACCTCGGACTGGACCCTTCAGCCTCCAGCGTGCAGATGCCCTACGCACCCTTTCTCTTCCAACTCTGGCTGACCATTGTAGGACAATCTTGTGGTTTCTGAAACATTTGTGTATCTTGGGTTATGCCTATTTTTCTCGTAAACCTTGACTGATGCAGTAGCCCTTGGTAAAATCACCTGCTAATTCTTCAACCAGCTGTACATGAAGCTACCGTTTTTGCCATTCCTTGTCTCTCTGCATTAAACAAATAAACATAGGCCTAACAAAAACAAGAATGAGCCAAACAAACTATAGAAACTTTGAATGTGATTTCTATGTTGGGCTATAATTTGAGAATGACTTTCCAAAGTAGTGGACAATCTTCACGAAAGACAGGTAAAATATTCAGAAAAAGAAAAACAAGAGACTTTCTTTTTTTTTTTTTACAAGGAAGAAAATATAATAAAGTATACCATTTTGAATGAAATTTTTCTCTTAGTTAATTTTCAGTATTTAAGATTTCAGGAATGCTTGCACTCAAAGTACACTTATCAATCTTTATATTCAGACTGTCCATTAGGAAATGTGACTTACATAAAGAAAATAAATCCTAAATGGCCATACTCATTAAAATATTGTTACATAAATTAACCTAACTAAAGAAGTCAAAGATCTTTTCAAGGAAAATTACA
>NW_004524764.1:2463664-2464296 GCF_000260255.1 Octodon degus | reverse complement strand
AAAAAAAAAATAAAATGGTACCAGCATAAAATCAGGCATGTATACTTATTACACAAAACAGAAAACAGCAAAATAGACTCATATAGCTCCTGAAATCTGATGCTTAATACAGGTGAAAAACAGACACCAAAGATAAACGTTTTGCAGGAAATGGTGGAAAAACAGATTATGCATATGCAGAAGATTGAAACTAGTAACCTCTCTCTCACTTATACAAAAATCATCTCAAATATCTCAAACATGTAAATACAAAACCTTAAACTTTGAAGTTAATTGAGCAAAACGTCATGAAATAATTCAAAATAGAGAAACAATCAAAGACTTACTGCATGGGACAATTATAGATTAGAAAAGAATATCAAGAAATGCCAAATGAGATTGCATTTTATTCAAAAGCTCTACACAAGCAAAAGAAACAACTGAGTAAAGAGAAATGAGGAGATTTCCACTTTACTGGAGGAGAGAAAATCTCTGCCAGCTACTTCTGTAGCCTGGTGTGATGGTTCAGGCCTGTAATTCTAGAACTCTGGAGGCTGAGACAAGAAGCTCACCATGAGCTGGAGGCCAGCCTGGACCATACAGAGAGCTGAGGAGCCAGCCTGAACAACAGAGTGAGACACTAGGAAAAAAAA
>NW_004524764.1:2450912-2463564 GCF_000260255.1 Octodon degus | reverse complement strand
AATTAGTAGAAAATATGAAAACTAAAACACAGTGTTTAATTCTCAACATCTTTCCTTTTGTTCTTTTGACCAACACTGTAGATGCTATTGTATCTTATCTATGTAATATTTAGAAAAAAGATAGTATTTTCAATATTGTTTGAGAGTTGACCTATTTCGTGAGATAAAAATCATATATGGTATGTGGTTTGATAATAATACAACCTAATAGTACTGCAACAAGAAAAATAACACATTTGTAAGTTTCATAAAACACTTCTAGTTAAAGAAAATGACAAAAATAAGTCATAAGCCATTGAGTATTTAACTGAATGATATTGAAAAGCATAGTTGGACACTGCTGATTGTTTTTGAAATGTTCTTTATTATACACATTTTGAATATGTTTAATAGAGCTTGAAATAGCAAAAAAAATGCCTCACTTTTCATAAACATCAAAGTTCAAAAGGTTTGTAGTTTGCACATTGTTTATATGTATGGTAGCACATAAAAGCAATGATAGAAGTGAATAAATCAAAGTGCTTATTATATTATACAATTTCCAATTAAATAAACCACAAAGCTGGAATTGCAGTTCATAGAGTACTTGCCATTTTGCTCAAGCAGTACACCTTGCAGTCAGCAAGTTGTTTATTTTCCATGTAAATTGCTTTTCTGAGTGCTCTAACAGCATGTATTAAAAATAAACAAAAACATGAACAGAAAGCTCAATAAGCATAACTTAAAACAGTGGAAACTCAGATTGAAATATTTTCAGAAATTGCTTTTAGTGTAGCTCACAGAAAATGCTCTTTAATTCTACTTATTGCATTCTGAAATGTGCTATGGTGTAACTATTAAAGGAATTTCATAATAGATATTGAATTGAATAATATCAGAAATGCTGATTCAACAGTACTTGTCATTTGTGACATTTTGTTAAGTTCTAGTAGATTAAAAAAATTGGACATTAGTCAACAGACGTCTAGTTTTAAAATGCTCATTGATCTACAGTTTCATTATGTACAAAATACATTTAAACTGCTTAGTAAGTGGAGGTTCACGAACATAATAAAATAACTCCTATCTAAACTAACCTTTATTAAAAGTTTAAACAAATATAAAAATAAAATTTTCAATATGAGTATGTGCTTTGGCAGAATGAACAGTTTCAACCCAAGTGTAACAACTTTGGAATATCTAAAGGGTAGAGTTTCATGTTTAAATTTTTAAAAGGATTAGCTCATGTTCAGTATAGATGTTATCTGGATATTTCATTTAACATGTATATTTTAACTTATAATCATTTCAAAATACAGATTATGGATATAATACCGACATATTCCTATGTAATCTATTACTAACATGTTATATTAGTGTAGTACATTTTGGCACAATTTCAGAATAAATCTATACATATATGTCATTGTTAATTAGATACATACTTAAATCAAATTTCTCTTGTTTTTACCTAATGTATTTACTATTTTATCATCTTCCACATTGTATTTAGCAGTCATGTCTGCCTCAGTTTCAGTTGACTAACAGATCATCAAACTTTCCTTGCTTTTGATGAGTTTTAAGAAACCTTTGTCAGATATTTTATATGATATTTTATTTGTTTTGAATTGCTTTCCCCCTATGATTATAAAAGATGGGGCTGGAGAGATAACTGAGCTACCTAATTGCCTGCCTGGCAAGCATAAGGACCTGAGTTCAAACCCTGATACAGCCTGTTGTACCATCCTGGAACCCCAAATGGGTTGTGCTGCCCCTGAAACTGATGGGGTTGTGCATGAGTATAATCCCCACACTAGCAAGGTTGAGACAGGAAAAAAAAAGCAAGAATTGATGTGTGTATGGGGGGAGAACCTAAGGAGTAAATTGTCACTACCTATATCACCACATATCAAGACATATAATATTGACATGATTAAAAATTATAATGTGAACTTTGATCATTTAGTTAAAGTTGTATCTGTAAGTGGTTCAACTCCAAAATTAAAATTTGAGTGAAAAAAGCGTCACTATGTTAGGTTCAGATTATAATCCTTGTCTTTATGGAGAAATATCAGCATCATTGGTATTATTGGTATTATTCTCTATAAGAGATGTATGTCTCTTCTTTTCTACTTGCATTGTTCTTTAAGTCATGTATTTATATCACTATGTGATCATTCATATTTATTTAACATGTTGGAATATAATCTATTAACTTGCTTTTTAATCTTCAAATTTATCCAAATTTGACCTTTGGGAGTATTTGTGTCTGATTGCTCAGTTGCTTCTGCAACTTATATTTATATGCATGTGTATGTGTTCATAATTGTCATATGCTTGTAATTTCATATAATCATTAATAATATTTTTATTTCAGTTGGGATCACATAACATCTTATTCAGTTTCTGTTCATTATTAGTCATTCTCATTTCAGTGAAATTCTACTTCTTTTGCCTGTGGAATTGTGTCCTGCACCCATTTTTAAACAATTAAGATAATTTTCTAGGGCCAGTAAGACAGCTCAGTGAGTGTATTATTTGTTGAAAAAGAAAAAAAAAAAAAAGACAGCTCAGTGGGCTAAATGCTGGCTTAGGCAAGTGCTTGGAGTGGGTTCAATGCCTGGAAACACATGCCATGCTTGCTGCATCCCTCGGCCCACTGAGTAGGCCCCTGAGACGCGTCATGGCTGCTTGCACCTGTAATCCCAGTGCTGGGGAAGCTGAAAACAGGAGGATTACTTCTAGTCCAAGCTGCATAGTGAGACTTGTTCCAAATACATAAAAAAGGTTTATCTGGCCTAAGACTGTGCATATGTGACCCATGCACCTCACATAGACCCCCCTTTTCCAGATTAGTACTGATCACTTTTTAGTTTTTTCCACAGAATGTCATTAAGTGGAGCCTTATAGTATGAAGTCTCTCTCACTGTTTAACATAGAACTATGTATTGAATATGCATCCTTGTGTTCTTGTGATTGTGCAGCTCATTTTCTTCCTTATTGTCATTTTCTTTTCTTAATTAATAATATTACACTGGGTAGCATAATACAATATATTTATGTGTTTTCTGGTATGAGGATATCTTAGCTATTTTGTTTCTTGAGGATTCTGAAAAAAAACATGATCTATCAACATTCATGAAGAGGATTTTGTGTGAATATAGTTTTGAAATCAACGGAATAAACACAGGAATATAATTGCTGAAGTTTGAGACAAGATTGCATTAAGCTTTCTGAAGAAATATCAAACTGTCTTCCAAAGTTAATGTAGCATTTTTTCCCATCAGCAAAGAAGAGAATTCTTTTGTTCCACAGTGTAGCCAGTAATTGCTCTTGATTGGTTTGGGATTTAAGCCATTCTAAGAAGTAGACAGTGAAAGTTCTATACTGCTCAATTTGTAATTATCCAAGATCAAACAATACACAGTGCATTTTCATATAACTACATAGTGAAGTTTCTGTTCTATTCTTTTGCCCTTTTATTAACTGTTATTCCTGATTTCTGTTGGTAAATCTCAATAGAATTCATTTGTACATGTTGTAAGCAAGTTCTAAAGAAAATATGCATTTAAGAAATGTTTTCGGCTAATCCATGTATTGTGTACTATTCATTTTCCAATATTCTCTTCATTCATTGGAATATTTTAATTTTATTGAATTTTAACATATGAAATTTTCATTCATTCATTCATTCATTCATTCATTCATTCATTCATTCATTCTGTCCTTGGATCATGTTTTTGTGTGGTATACATAAAAATTATCAATAAAAGTCAGTAAGTGTACACTTAGTGCTTTACTCCTGAAATTTTATAATTTTGTACTTAATATTTAAACCTATGCTCAATTAAGAATTATGAAATATTTATTAGCACCACGCTCTAACCAACTGAACTAACCGGCCACGCTAAGAATTATGAAATATTTATACTCTTTTACTCAACTGATTTTATTTTTGTTTATTGAAGTAGAAGCATTTCAGCATAGTTTTTGAAAAAGCTGTCCTTTCCCAATGAATTGTCTTCTTTATTATCAAAAGTTACTTCCTGAAATAGTACTTGTATTGGTTTTAGGATTAATATTCCATTTAATTTATTTGTGAATCTATACTTTTTGCAGAGAAAGCTACCTTAATTTTCATTATTTTAATTTATAATGGCATAGAATTTGTTGTTTACTCTTGTTCTCCATTTCAATGTGATGTTAGCTATGTTTGATATTTTGTATTTCTCTGTCTCTCTAGTTTCTTTTTTTTTTTTTTTTCTTTTTTGTATTTTATTACAGGGTCTACAGGGTTTCACTACATAGTTGGACTCATAGTGACCTGCCTGTGTTCAGCCTTCAAATTGGTGGGATTACAGGTGCACACCACCACACCTAGTCTCAATCACTGTCTCAGTGCGCCCCATGGGCAGGGCCACCACAGCAAACCAGGGATTGAACCCTGGCTGCTCTTGCATCCATCTAAGCAGGCGCTTTATTCTGATGAGCTATTTAGCTAGCCCATTCTCTCTATATTTTTGAGAAGGATTTTTTTTTTCTAGCTGGCTCAGGCTGCCTTAAGGGTGGGTCTGGTAAGCTATGAGGAGTTTGGGATAGAACTAGGACATCCTGTGCCTGACTGCATTTGCATAAGCAGGTGCTTAAATAACTGAGCTAACCAGCAGGCCCCTCTCTACATATATTTAAATGACTTTGTTACATATATAATACTTTCCTTGAATTTTTATTTTAGTTATATTTAACATGTAGATCATTTTGAAATAATTGATTTTAATGACATTAAATATTCTATTCTTGGATGATTGAATGTTATTTATTTTAATTTTCTTGGAATTTTTCATCAGTGTTTTATAAGTTTCTTCATTTCAATCATGTACATTTTTTTCTTTCTTTCTTTTTTTTTTTTGGTAGTACTGAGGATTGAACTCAGGACCTTGCACTTGCCAGACAAGACCTTATTCTACTGAGCTATCCCCCAGCCCTGTGTAATACTTTGTTAGGCATACACATTAATTTAATTAATTTTAGTTAATCTATGCTATCCCAATACCTTTATTTCAAATTATAATATAATGATATTTAGGAATATAAGACTATTTCATATTAATCTTTTATGGTGTGATTTTTCTCTACTCTGATATTTCTAGAAATTCTTCTCCTAGAAACTGAGATTACTTATATAAATGAATACGTTATCTTAAGTAGTACCATCTAACTGGATTGTGGTGATTATGAGCCTATATTATCCTATTCCCGATACCTGTTGTCTTCATTACTTTTCTCTTGTTGAGACAAAATACTCAAGGAGGAAATTTTTATTTCCTCAGTTTGTGGAGGTTTCAGTCCATAACTGGCTGGCTGTCATGCAGGGTGGCAGAACAGAGGAGCACTGCAAAGGAAAAACAGTTCATGGTAGGCAGAAGACAGAGGCAGAAGGCACCAACCCACAAGTGACAGATTATTACATTAACCCTATTTCTTTCCCTTATTTTTCATTTAAAGGATAGGTACTACTCACATCTCACACCTGGAAGGGGGAGGGCACCCTTTATCCTACCCAGAACTCTGTCAGACCAATCACTGGACTAGTTTACAGACTGTACACCTTTAATCCCAGCATCACACCCTGGATTGAGCCACCTCTGGAAAACCCCGTTGTGACCCCTTAAGGTGGCCATTATTCCCCTGCTCTGCTTCCTGGCTGCCATGAACTAAGAAGCATTCTTCTGTCAGGCTCTTAAGCCATGATGTTTCTGCCTCGCAACCAGCCAATCACAGACTAAAACTACTGCTACCATGAGCCCAACTAAATCTTCCCTCCTTTAAGTCTTGAGTCTTTTGAAGGCCAGAACTGGAAGGTTATGTTTCTAAAAGTTTGTGTATTTATAGGTGAAACTCTGGGGAGATGATTGGTTCATGGGAGCATGCTACTTATCAGTGGATAATTTCACAGGTGCATTTATATATTAATGTGATGTTGAGAGGTAAAAGATTAACAGGAAGAGGTGGATCACTGGTGGCATGAAGATATATCCCTTAATCTCCTCCACTGATTTCTTTCTCTCTGCTTCTCAACACTATGCCGTGAGCACTTTTTTCTCTGCCCCTCTTTCATGAAGGAAAGGAACAATATAATAGAAAAGATGACTTGAAAACAATAGACTCTAGTCTTCATAACCTCAAAATTGCAAGGGTGAAATGCTTTTCCTTGAGAAAAGAGTGCCAGTACACTCTATTTGAAAATGTGTCTGTAGAGTTTGTTGCTTGGGATTGAGTTCACGGTACTTAGCAATCAAGGCACTTGACCGCTACAGCTAAGAGAGGAGGAAGCCTGGCTGTTGCCCCACCTACTATTAGATGTGGACATCACCTATATGGTGCTGCTTTTAGGTGCATGCAGAAAGCAGGATTTGTGGGAATCAAGGAGGCTCCCACCTAGATTTCAGTAGAAGAGCTGAGAGGACAGGTAGTATGGCAAAGAGAGGGCAGTAAGTGCAGCTGAGAGGGTCAGAACTAAGGTACAGTGGAGATGTCAGAAGGTTGGAGAAGAATCTGAAGAAAGCCACAATGAGGAAGTAGAGCAGGCCAAAGAGAGAAACCATAGGTGCTACCGTCATTGGCAGTGCGATAGGGGGACGAGCCACTTAAGCCCTTTGAAGTTCACACATTGCCACACATTATCTGAGATGATGGACATGTAGCTACAGGGCTTAATGATTTCCTTGCTGGATTTTTGATATATATTGGTGGCATTCCTTTCTATCTTCTTCTTTCTATCTTCCAAATAGGAAAAGTGTCTTGCGCTATTCTACTTTGGAAGTGTGTAACTTTACTTTTGTCTGGACAGGAATTTGCAGCTAAAACGTTGTGCCTTACATGTTAGAGGAAATTCTACACCTTCACTTTTCAGCAATACTGAAATGTGTAGGAATTTGGTAATGCTTAGAGATGGATGAGGTGGATTAAATGCTTTGTTTTATTTTTTAAAAGGGATCCACATGAGGATTTTGAAAGTTATAAATTAAATGCTGAAGCTTGGGTATAGGTATCTCCCCAGAGCCTCATATAGTCATAGGTGGGACTTTTGTGAGGTAGCTGGATCTAGGGAGTGAGATAGTGGATTAGGGTGCATCCTACGGGGATTAGTGGTATTTGTGGATAATCAAAGCGCTGACCTGGGTGTGGGTGACACCAATCAATATGCATGCAGCTTGGATGGAATATAAAGGGACATAAAAAAGGCAAGTTTAGTGCTGCTACTTGATGCCATCTGTCTTACAGGGTATGAAGTCTTTCTCCTCTGTGATGCCCTTCTGGGTGCCCAACTATAGGATAAAACCTCTGCAAACTGAGAAAAAATAAAACTTTTCTTCTTTGACTTGTGGCTGTCAGTTACTTTGACTCAGCAATGAGAAAGTTAACTAATACAACCATATAATATTTATTGCAAGAACTCAAGCTTGGTTTAATACCTGCGAGTATTAAGGCACAATATTAATACTGCATCATATTAATATTATAAATAGCCAAGGTAGATATTACCATCTCAATATTGGCAGAAATATTATAACATTCCATAAACATTTCTTAAGAAAATAGCCAACTCCAAATACAAGTGAAAATCCTTATCTTCAAAAGAGCAACTACAGAGATCAATAAGTAACATCATTCCCAGAGGTACACTCAAATCTTCCTTTGCTTTTTCAAGCATTAGATGCTCTAGCAAGGGTAATTAGTCAATTAAATTTATATAAGGCACGCATATAGACTAAAATGATAGAATTACTTCCACTTGTAGTTACAAAATATTTGATATAAAATTTTCCAAGAATCAGGCCAGTGAGATGGCTCAGCCGCCTAGAGCACCTGCTTAGGCAAGAATAGACAAGGCACAGGGGTAGCAGCAGTTCAATCCCGAAGGGTGGACTGATCCAGTCACAAAAAAAGAAAAGAAAAGAAAAGAAAAATTTCAAGAATCTACTTGAAAGGAAAAAAATTCAGTAACACATTGCTATAGAAAAGATTGTACTACTATATATAGATCAACCATTTTTTTCTATATCCAAAATGAAATATTATTAAAGTAAATTTAAAAGAACAACTCAGTGCTATATTACTAAAAGGAATAAATATTCTAGTAAAATGTTGAACAAAATTGCAATGTATTTAAAACCTTAAAGCAATGGATTTATTGATTTTATGTACTTAGTACAAAGTTTACAGAGTCTTACTATGTAGATCGAACTTCTATTGATCCTCCTGTTTTCAGCCTCCCAAGTGCTGGGATTACAGGTGCACGCCTCCAGGCCCAGTCTCAGTCCCCTTCTCAGTGCACACAGGGTGGAGCCAGCATGGCATACTGGGTAGTGGATCCTAAAAACAATTTGAAGAAATTAAGAAAACTCAAATAAATATAAACACATTATTGAGTAGCGCATGCTTTGGTGTTATTAATTGGTAATACTCTCAAACTGATTTAATATTCAATGCAATTACCAACAAAGTCCCATCTGATTTTTTTTTGCATAATTTGATAATAAACTCTTAAAACTAATGTAGAATTCTAAGGAATTTAGAGGAAGCAATCATTTTTATGGTACCAGGGATCAAACTCAGGACCTTGTCCTTTACAGAATGGCTCTTAAGACAGTCATCTATCTCCTGGTCTGAAAACAGTCATGAAAAGGTGAAAATTTGAAAATTTGAATTTTTTTTTTTTTTGGCGGAACCAGGGATTGAACTCAGGAAAATTTGAATTTCACAACTTCAAAATTTTAAAATTTATTGCAAAACTCAAAACTCACTATAAGAATGTACTAATTCAAATAATGTGGTACTGACAACAAAACAAAACAAAATGACATTGAGTTTTGAATTTCAAAAGTGTCCACAAAATTCCATTTATGGTCAAATGCCATTCAAGAAGTATGCGATGAATGTCAAAGAGGACAAATGGTGCTGGGATAAATGATATGTATCTTCAAAATGAAGTGGTTACCTATAATGTAATTTGGGCAGCAACTCGTCACACAGCTCAAACTTGTAGTGACCCTCCTGTTCTTAGCTTCTTCAGCACTAGGATTACAGAGTGTGCCACCATGCTCACATTCGGCCACAGGCTCAGCACACCAAGGGGTAGGGTTGGCATAGCATGTGGTGCCAGGGATCGAACCCTGGGCCCTGTACTTGCCTATGTAAGTCCTTCGTTCACTGAGCTATCTTGCTGACCTTGAGAAATGAAACAATATAAATCTTAGATAAGATCAACAGAGGAAAAGTTCCTGATCTTGAGTTAATCAATGAGTTATTAGAGATGGCACCGAAAGCATTGGTCATAAAATATAAAAAATAGAGATATTCAAACAATTCAAAATTTAAAGTTTTGTGCAATGTTGAAATAAAAATAGTGGTAATTTTTGAATCATATTACATGGGAGTCAAATGAAAATGATAGAAGAGTTCAATTCTAAAATAACAAAATTATGGGCCAAAGTTCTAGCTTATCAGTACAAGCGCCTGCCTGGCAAGTGCAGGTCTCGAGTTCAATCCTATGTAAATTTTATAAAAATGTACTTCTCTGTGCATATGCATTTCATGTTTTATCAAAATACATGATACAATCTAATCAACTAGAAATAATGTGGATAATCCTCACATACTGGTGACTGAAAAAAAAATCAAGCAAAAAACATTACATGTTGTATGATTCCATGTAGCTAAAGCTCAAAACACAAGCAGAGCAGTCTGTAGACCTCAGAGCATTGTGTTGGTTACATGAGTAGCAGCCTACAAAAGTGCCTCAGCTGTGTTTTGTGATATAAGTGCTACATATGAGTGTTAACTTTGTGAAAAATAACCAAGCTTTTCATTTGTGGAATTTAGTGCATGCACTTAGGTATTGGTGAGAAATTCTTGCTAGTCCTAATAAAGACTGAAATAATTATTTAGATGCCTGCCTTGTAGTGTTCCTTTTACAGAGCACTATGCTGCTGGTATACAAAACACAAGCTTAAGTCATATAAATGAGATTAATTGACTTATTTTCCTCTCATAAAGTGTGTATTCAACTATCTTTCCTGATGAGCTGCCTACACATGACTAAAATCATGTGTGCAAGTAAAATTAATTTAAAGATCTTTTTTCAAAATACTCAGTGCTTTAAACAGTTTACAAAACATCTCTTTAAAAAAGATAGAAGTAAATGTTATAGGCTTTTATAATTTTGCCTAATATTGCTTTTGTTCATCTGATTAATTATACGCACAATAAAATTATATAAAGTATTAAGAATTTGTTATGTGATACTCTTATAAAACACTACATATATTTAGTTATAATAATGAATTGGATTAGATACAGAGATTATATACAGTCAATAAACTTAAATTTAGTTCCTTTGATTTATTATTTGTAGAAAATATGTTTCATATTTTTATGCTATATAGAAAAAGTATTTTGGTGTCTAGGGACTATATATTGATTTTCTCAAAATTATAGTATATGCTAGATAATAAAAATGTTTATTAAGGCCCAATAGGTTTTCTCTATAAAGGTTCACATAATTCCTATATTATGCCAGTATGTATATGTACTCTACAAGAGACAGAATGAAGCATTTCTTTGTACCAGATTACTATCACTATAAATTATACAACTTTGTAGATGTTGACTTCTAAATGAGTGAATAAGATAGGCAAATTCTTTGCTCCTGAAAAGCACAACTAAAGGGAAGTGAGTTGCCAAACAAGATACTCATTTTAAATTTTTCCACGTTAAGGCTCTGTTATAACGATTATTACTTCTCTTTATACATTCTTATCTTAGTGCAATACAGTACTTAGGCTTTTTAAAGAGTATGGGATACACCCTGCAGATGTTTAAAGGATTTTAATTACAGAGGGAAAGAGACTGGGTTGCTGACAGATGTCTTTAATTTTCTACTTCCTTGTTAGTTCTGTGATATAGCTGGAAATGATTTTGTAGCTGCTCTATCAGTTCGCTGGCCTGTGCACAGTATTGTTTAAATATTTTTGCCTCAAATCATTTTGTTTTCCAGCCATGTGTTCCAACTTTTATGATCAGTCTCTGAATTCTGCTCATTTCCTTGTCTCATCATTAATACCAAATGTCAGAATTCTTAAAGAACCCAACACCATTAAGTGTTTTATTAGCCAATTACTCACATATTAACTACTATTCCTAGTTTAATTGTGTCTTTGATTTTATAGAAATAAAATGTCACAACCTGGGGCAATAGCTTGGTCATCTAAGCATCTGAATAATCAGCGCAAGGATCCAGGTTCGATCCCTGGTACCTTGGGCGTGGTGGCATTCACTTTTAATTTCAGTGCTGGGGAAGCTGAGATAGGAGGATCACTAAGAGTCCTATCTGCATATTGAGACCCTGCACCAAAGAAACAAACAAACAAACAAGCAAACAAATAAAGACAATTTTAATTTCTTAAACTCATGTTTATAATATTGCCCCAAATTTGTTCAATAGTGCTTTATGTGAAACAAAAAATGGTACAATATGTTTTACCCTCTTAAAATAACGGGGAAACCATTTTTAAAACATAATGAGAACTGGAGTAAATACTATTCACAAGTGGTAAGAGAAGAAATGTATCTTCACATTAAATCTGTGTGTTCTCAATTATTTTAGATTTACTTTTTCCTGAAATGTTGTTGCAAATAAGAAGTAATTCATTTTATAATCACCAGCTCATGTATAAACACTTGTTCTTATCTTGAAATTTTGCTCATGATCCATGACTTATATAGAAAGTTAAAACTATACCTTCTTTAAAATAAGCTCTCTGAACTTCTAATGAAATCTGTACTACATATATTGTATATTCATGCTGTCTTCTTTTATGCTTTCAGAACTCAAACTATAGAAAAAAGGAGGAAATAAAATAAAAACTATTGCAAATATACTTGAAGCCCATTGAAAAAAGTACTCTGATAGTGTGACATAAAGTATTTTTTAAAACAATGTACTTTAGGACAAAAGAAATTATCTGTTAGCTAATTTCAAGAGCAGAAGTTTGTAATTATGAAATTTGCATTTACTTTATACATTTCAATGATTTTAATTTTGAGTGAAAAATAAGGGAGTTCTCGTTGCATTATGTATTTACATACATATAAATCTTCATGTACTCAAATGTCACAAATTTAGTAAGTAAAAATTGAAATAAAATTATAACCCATTTCAATCCTAGAATTCTAGATGCATTTTCAAAAGCCTTACTTCTCTATTTTATAGTGGAGGTAGAATGATATAGTCAGGGGTGAAAATGCATTTTTACTATATTGAGTTAAAAATGAAGCACATTGGTAAATTACTATTAGAAATAATACTTATATAAATGCATAGATGTATACCCTGTGATTTTAGATTATACTTTTTGTTTTGGAAGTATAGAGATATTTCCTGATGTATAATTTTACATAGTTATTTCATTTCCAAAACAATCATGTTATTTATTTCTTATAATAATTGAAATTATCGCATCTCCTTTCTCCAGTGGAGCTGTTACCTTTCAGATTTGATAAAATGCTAGTTAGGTTGAATATTGCTTGCCTTCTTCACTCATTCATCTTTGTATGAGTCGTCTTCTCTCCTCCCCGCCCCATTTCTTGTTTTTGCCCAGTTTTTAAAAAA
>NW_004524764.1:2444031-2445402 GCF_000260255.1 Octodon degus | reverse complement strand
GGAACATTCAAGAGAGTATCAGAAAATTGAAAGATTAAGAAAAAGAAAAAGATATCACTTACACTTGTATAAGAAGAATCAACTTAGTAAAATGGTCAGACTCCCAAAACTGCTATACAGTTTTAAAGCAATCTCAATCAAAATGCAATGGACATATGGTATACACTTAGAGAAAACATAACTGTAATTTATTTGGAACCACAGGAGACCTAGAATAGCAAAATCAGTTCTGAGCAATAAAGGCAAGTTAGGAGGCATCACAATCCCAGGACAAAAATTATACTGCAAAGCCACTGTGATAAAATCAGCATAACATTGACAAACAAGAA
This sequence comes from Octodon degus, assembly GCF_000260255.1. Taxonomy (NCBI): domain Eukaryota; kingdom Metazoa; phylum Chordata; class Mammalia; order Rodentia; family Octodontidae; genus Octodon; species Octodon degus. The sequence continues at coordinate 2,445,073 of NW_004524764.1, read as the reverse complement.
GCAAACCTACCTGTGGACCACTGTAACAGAATAGAAGATGCACACACATACCCAAACACATTCAGCCATCTCATCTTGACAAAGAAACCAAATATGTTCACAGGAAAAGAAAATCTCTTTCATAAATCGTTCTGGAAAAATTTGCTTTACAAATGACAAAGGCTAAAATTAGATTCATGTTTATCACCATGCATGAAAATCAAAATGGATCAAAGATCCAAGTATTAAACTAGAGACACTTTACCCGAGGAAATAGCTCAGTAGAATAAATGTCTGTCTGGCAAGTGCAAGGTTCTGAGTTCAATCCTTGGTACTGCAAAAATAATAAGATAAAGTAAATAAAAATAAAATAAAGACACTAAATTTACTGAAAGAAAAATTAAGCAGAAATTTATAAGACATAAATATGGGTAGTGGCTTCATGAGCAAAACCCAGACAAAGGAAATAGTATAAAGAATCAACACATGGGTTCTCCCCTTAAAAAAATATTTTGCACAACGAAGGAAACTAACAACAAAATGAAAAGACAACCCATAGAGAGGGAAAAAATTATAGCCAGTTGTCACAAAGACAAAGGATTTATATCTAGAACATATCAAGTATTGAAAAAAATCAAACCCTACAAATTCAACACAAAAATGAGCATGAGACGCATAAACACTTCTTAAGGAAATAAAATGACTAATAAATATATGAAAAATGTCCAACATCATTGATCATTTACCATTCAAGAGATGCAGATTAAAATTACACTGCAATTCCATCTCACCCAAGAAAGAATGGTTATCATCAGACAATAGACCAACAATAAATGCTGAAGGGACTGTGGTGAAAAGGGAACTCTTCTCCACTGTTGTAGGAATGTGCAACAGGAATCTCAACAGTGATTAAACAACAAAACTAATATTAATTTTTTTGTAATACTGAAAAATAAACTCATGGCCTTTGTACTAAGTAAGTAGTATTTCTAGATCATATCTTATCTCATCTTACCTTACCTTATCTTACTTTTTCTCTTTTCTGTTCTTTTTTCTCTTTTTT
>NW_004524764.1:2441969-2443735 GCF_000260255.1 Octodon degus | reverse complement strand
CTATAAGCCTGACAGTATTGCCCTTATAAAATATAAAACCTGAGAATGTGTCCTTAATAACTGTGATGTAGGGATGCAGAGACAACACAGAGGTGTAAATGTCTTCCTAGGCAAGTGCAAGGGCAAGGGTTTGATCCCCAGTACCACATGCCCTGCAGGTCCTGCACTGGGCACCCTGAGCCAAGCACAAAGAACAAGCATGGTGGCTCATGCCTGAATGCCAGTGCTGAGGAGGCTGAAACAGGAGGATCACTATGAGTCTTGAGCTGTGTAGTGAGACCCTGTATCAAATACATACAAAAATAAATAAATAGCTGTAGTACATTATTTATATTTTGATTTATTATAGAGGGCAAGATAAGTACATATTATCACATTAACTTCACATTTTCTTCAATTGCTATGGTTTTATATATTCTTTACTTGGAAATTTGATAACATTAATATTGTCAGTTTTAGCAGGATCTGATCATTTTATTATGTTAACATATTGTTCTTGTTGTTTGACCTAAGGGAAAGATTGTATCTGATTTATTTTTCAGAAATGTGTAAATTCAGGCATTTAACACAACTTGCAATCAGATTGGTAAATAAAGTGCTTATATTTAAATAAAAATGCTTTTGTCTCTCTAGATTTTAGCAATGACTTGTAGTTTTAGGACATGTGATGTAAGAGTAGAAACAGTACATTTGACTGAAAAGTAAATGAATGGGGAAAGCAATCAATATTTTAAATCCAAAACTTAAAGGCTTGATTTACTAAATCTTTTATCCACTATATGGCATTTTAATTACTAATCTACAGCTAACTATCTTTATAATCCATCCATTCATTTATACAAGATATTTATTTGTGCTTATGCCAAAAATAAAATAAAATTAAACTAAATAACCATTGTAGCCTTACAGATTTTCACGAGAAAAAATAAGCAATAAAGTAGATCAATTCTATAGTCGTATTTGATGATATAATACATATGATTCCATCATTTCATAGATTTATATTTAAAATAATTTGCAGAATTTATAGTCTGAGAATGGGACATACAGAGATAACATTATCTTATTTATTTGAATTCTTAAAATTTAGAAACATCTACAGTTAAAGAAAATAGACAATTACAGAACTCTGATTTGGCTTACTAGTTAGACTTTTTAGTACTGATTAAGAATTTTTTATTAAGAATTTTAAATAGAAATCTGTAGTGGGACAATAAACAAAAATGAAGTAAAATTGTCCTTATATACAATCAATACCAAAGTATATTCCTGTAGGGAGCTGTGTGTAGCCGCCCTAGGATGGCGCCGGTTTCCACCTTCCACCCCCTCAAGGGGTGAGCACTCCTGGAGTAAACAACTCCATATATGGCCAAGGTTTGGGCTAATGCATTGCTTCCGCATACCTGGACCAATGGGCAGTACACACGTGGCACCCCATGGTTGGAAGCCCTGGGACTTATAAGCTAAGAGCGGGGGCCTCAGGAGGGAGAAGACGGAGAGAAGATGGATGTAAGAGAACAATAAAGAGCTGCGCAGAAAGGTCGCGCGCGACATATTCCAGCAAAACTGATTCTACAGAATATTATTAGACATTATGTTGAAAATCTATCCTAAATTAAAGTTAACTTCAAGAATGTGTCCTCAATAAAGTTTAAACTTCTTTGATACGGCAATTATCAAAAGTAGGTAATATTAATTACGAAATGTAAAAGGACCTGAACTATTCTGAAAGTTTCTCCATAGTTTAGTAGTAAATTCTATTTTGC
>NW_004524764.1:2439569-2441869 GCF_000260255.1 Octodon degus | reverse complement strand
TTTTGTTTTTTTTTTTTTTTTTTTTTTGAGATAGGATCTGCCTAGGGTGTAAAGTTGCCCAGGTTGGGATCTAACTACCACCATCTGGGAGACTGTGTTCCCTCCCAAAGTTCTGGCATTTGAGGACTGCAGTACAAATCTGATCAAATTTCTGTGTCCCATACATTTTGAGAAGATGATTCAGACACTTGCATATCAATATTTTGGTGCAATCATGACAGTAGACTGAATTTCATGACAACTTGGTATTTTTCTTTAAGCTCTATAAGAGATTTGAAAAGTTATCTGACATTACAGAATGATTTTGAATTCAAAAGCAACAAGTTTGGCAGGTATGGTAACACAACATAAATTGTAATAATCAATATTTGTAGAAAATGATAATATTTCAACTTATCGAAGTCTTTCAAATGTTAATGAAAAATAATAATTCTTATTTAAAAATTGCTATGCACTTATTTTTAAGTACAGTGTATGTAATTCATTTGATAAATGCTTACTGACTATCTTCTGTTTATAATATTATGTGGCTCACCAAAGCGCCCACTTGTTTGTTACGTGTCAGGCCATGCAGCTATTTATGAAATGGGCTAGAAAATAAAGTACTTCATGCAAATATGCAAGAAGATATGGTTATTACTGACATTTCTACATGGAAAATGCATCTAGAATAAAGACTATGATGTAAAAGCTATGATGACATCTGTAACAAAACTCTCATCTGTCTTCAGAACACTAAACCTGAGTCAGTCCTATAGATGCACACAGCTCAACAGGTGGTCCTCACCAATGTACTCTCTACTATTGGAGCCATTCCACATATTACAATAGTTTGATTTATTTCTTACATGACCTTGGGAGAATGACCTTGACTTTGTAGTCAACTTCAGCACATGTGTTTTTTTAAATTTTTTATTGGCAGAACCAGGGATTGAACTCAGGCCCTTGTTCTTGCCAAGGAAGCGCTTATTCTCCTGAGCCATCCATCTACCCAGCTCAGCATATCTGCTTTTAACAAAGAGTTAGAAATTATATTTTTATTTAAGCTGAAATATAAAAATATCAAATGTCAGAGGTATAGTCTGACTCGCTGTAATGTTTATTAATCAATCTGATCACATGCACTAAGGTAACCCTCTTGAAAAGATTTTCATAAGCACACTCTATCATGGTATTTAATATGAGGAAGTAAATAGTTCATATAAAAAACTGTTTAACTCAAGAATCATAAAATGTTTATAGAACTTCCATATTCACTACCTTGTCAAAAAATTTAAAAGTATTTACCTTTATAATTGCTGAATTTACATATTGATTCACTGAAGATTTACTTTTCTGAGTGTCACTAAAAGGCATTTTACATCTAAATGGATACCTTCCACTAGAATTAGAAAAAATAAAAAAATTATCTTAAAAATACACTACATTTCCACACTATTATACTATAAGAATTGTCTTTCTAGATATAACTACAAAATAACATATCTATAATATACAACTGGAAAAGAACAACAATATTGCAAATTTTAGTTCCTGTACATTGCTATTTTAACAAACAATGAAAACCAGTTTCCCACTTGGACTTTAAATTTGTGTACTATATGGCAAAAATAAACATCTCATAAGTTGAAAATGGTTGTCAACCAAAAATGACTTTTTCTTATCCTTTCAATTGAGTTTTCTGTCTCAGATTTTCAAGTTCTCCTAAGATTCCCTCCCATTACCATACCTATATGAAAGGCAAATGAATGTGTCAAGAAGCCGTTGCAGTAGCTTTTTGCACACTTAATGCATACGAAAGAAAGAAAGAAAGTAGTGGTTTTGTATTCTGAATGAGCTAGATCTTTCAAACTTTCAATCTGTTCCTAATGAATAATAAATATTGCATTTCTCTAGTACTAATATGTTTGTCTTTTGCTGTATTTTCAAACGAAAAGAATCAAGTTTATGTAACACATTCTAACTCTGAACATAAGTATCCAGAAATTATGTAAAACACAGAAATTTGTACTTGGACTGTAATTATCTAAAGCTGGTTAAGAAGTAGTTATTAAAGGTTTATTAATCTCTAGGAAAATACTGGAGATTAAATTTGCTATAAGCAAAACTTTTCAAACTACTGTACTCTGAGACATAATTACACAAGGGATTCATTACCTGTGCTGCTCAAAATAAAGCTTGAGAACTTACCATGTTAAGGTCTCAAGAATGTCATAGACACATACCCAAACCGAAACTTAAGTTTGGTTTTGCCATGCCAAAGGAGGAATACCATGGATTTGCTTTGTGAACAAGAAATA
>NW_004524764.1:2438330-2439469 GCF_000260255.1 Octodon degus | reverse complement strand
CAATTATCAAAAGTAGGTAATATTAATTACGAAATGTAAAAGGACCTGAACTATTCTGAAAGTTTCTCCATAGTTTAGTAGTAAATTCTATTTTGCCAAGTCTGCTATATTGAAAACATAACAAGAATGATGCATATTAATAGTTTAGAGCTATTTTTGTCAATTAATTTATAAAGCTCATTTATTTTTTTATATTCATAAAAATCACTTGGAATACTAAAAAGAATAGAAAAACACTTGTAGAAGTGTAGTGATGGGGCTGGGGAGATGGCTCAGTGGGATAAGTGCTTCCCTGGTAAACGCAAGGGCCTGAGTTCAATCCCAGGTTCCATAACTAAAAGTAAATTTCCCCAAAACTGTGCTCCAGTACAAAACAGGCCTGCTGAAATATTTTTAGTAAAAAAAAAAAAAAAAAAAAAAAAAGTGTGGTGATTTCTAAATTATGGGAACATAAGGATGATTTCACCAATAAACTATATAGTTACAATATCACTGCTCCTTATTTCAATAATTTAGCAACCTTAACTGGTATTTGCCAATTGGACAACAAATTACTATGTCACATTTTATTGCAAAATAAAATGAATAAAATTTTAATGTGTATTAGACCACAGGTATTTTTAAACTATTCTAAAATGATTTCAAAAAGTAAATATTGACATATAGCTTCAAAAACAATTAATATCTTCAGTAATGGAAAAAAGAATCCACTAATTATTTTTATTATGTATTAACTCCCTAGGATGATTTTCTACATCATCATATTTTCTCTAAGCACATTCATTATTCATGGTAAGAGGAACAAATATACACACTAAAAGGCCTAGGAAAAGCAGCCCAAGATAATGTAAGGAGCAAATGTCCCCGAGCAGTTCTGGCGAGGGTCACAGAGTCATCGCAGACAGTGTCTGTCTTCTGCTTTTTCACATCTCTGCCTTCCAAGGGGTGGAAGTCAGCCCCATTATTTTGCCAGTATTCACCTGAAATTCTCTTGGCTGCTAAAGAGAGCTATGTCCGAAGTTCTGTGTTTAAATACATATCTCAATACATATCCACATGATGAAAACTTAATGAGTCGATATATAAGACATGATCACTTGACGTGATGGGCTTGGGAGAAGCCTACTGTAATTTGATCA
>NW_004524764.1:2436261-2438230 GCF_000260255.1 Octodon degus | reverse complement strand
TATCTGTAGTTATTGGTATTTTCACATAGCTAGAGCATGGTCCACCTGTTCTCCTTGGATCTTGATTGCCATTTCTGCTCCTTGCCATTCCTTTCTTGTCTGTGCAAATAGCTGAGTTACCAGAGCCTTGTGTCTCCAGGAGAAGCATGAGGTTTTCAGCAGGTATCCTACCATAAGTGTTCATAGTGCAAACAAACTCCAGTACAGTATTAAGAACTACAGTGATTATTACCATTTTTATTATTGCATAGAAGTTTGAGTTTTACTCACAATAGTATTCACCAAACACCAGAAATCATTCTTCAGAAATATTTCTTGTAATTTTCATGGTCCCAGATATGTATCAGTCCATTACCAACTTGCTTCTGAATCATTTAGAATGCTAAATAGTACAGAAAAATATGAGAATGTGGACATTATTACAGCAACAATGATACCTGACATTTATAAGACATATGAAGCATGTCTCAACTGAATTGCTTGCTGTAATGGTTTTCCTAGGAAAAAGTAAACATGTTTCTACCCTTAAGCTTATATGTAACTGTTCCCTCAGGAAAACAATTCAGTGGTAAATTTTTAATTGGCTGTAATAATAATAATAGGGTTATTCCAGCCTTTAGAGAAAAGTCCTTGTCAAGGATCTTGACAAGATAAAGTAACACTAGTGCTACATCTGATTTGAAAGGCGGGGCTTGGCTCTAAATGCAGAGCAGGACTTGCTCCCTCTCCTGCTGCTCACCTCATGCTGTCTGATCTGGTTCCTACCAGGGGCAAGAGGCCTCTGATCAAACGAAAAGATCAAAAATATCACCTAAGTGTAAATACTTCTTCCACATTGCATTTCATTTGCATTTTTGTTTTTTGCCTGCAACTTCTTCATTTTTAAACTGTTTCTTAATATTCATCTTCATATATCCTTATGTGTTTTATATAACAGCTTTATGGTAGGTGAGATACCTACTAGAAATTTGATGTCAAAGCACAATTAATAATAGTCCTCTAGGAATGAGGCAGAGCAGGATTAAATGAACTCCTGAATAAAGCTTATGTTAATTATGCTGTGTAGTCTTTGTAATAAAACTAAAATAGGTATTACTATAAGCAAAATAATATCTCAAAAAGGTGACATTCGTGATATGCACCAGCTATATCACTAAATCTTCTCTGCTTTTGAAGAATATATTACAAAATGCATTGATTTCCCACGTTCATAGAGATCAGCAGAACTGATATTGTTCAAGCAGCCATATTATCTAAAGGAAATGTCTAATTCAGTGGAATCCTATCAAAATTCCAATATTCTTCACTGAAGGAAAGCATATACTAGTATTTACACGGAAATACAAAATAATAACAGTGAAAGCAATTGGTAGCAAAAAGAATATTGCTGATGGTATCAAAATACCTGATTTCAGGGCCAGCCAAATAACTCAGCAAATTAAAGCATCTGTAAGCAGGCACAGGGGCCAGAGGTTTGATCCTCAGACTTACTACACTGGCCCCACCCCTGGGGCACACTGAGAAGGCAATTGAGACTGGGCATGGTGGTGTGAGTCTGTAATCCCAGCTCTTGGGAGGCTGTAAAGAGGTGGATCACTATGCGCCCGATCTAGCGGTGAGACCCTGAAAACACTGTAGACCCTTCCCTAAATACAATAAATAAATAAATAAATAGGCTTAACATCCCAGCCCAGACCCAGTCCTAGCCCAGGTCCGGTGAGTGTGTGGAGAGCTTCCTGCTACCTGGCACCGGCGATACCAGTCCCAGCCCAGGCGCAGCGTGGGCCGGACCCTCTCCCACCCCCTCGGGCCCCCCCCCCCCACTCCGCCCTACCTGCCCCACCCCTCCCGCCAAGTAGGAATTTCTGGGAACTTCCGGGAACCTCCAGACCCACCCTAGCCCAGGTCCAGTGAGTGTGTGGAGAGCTTCCTGATACCCTGCACTGGCGGGACCAGTCCCAGCCCAGGC
>NW_004524764.1:2422597-2432575 GCF_000260255.1 Octodon degus | reverse complement strand
CATTCAAATATTGTAGGTTTATGAATTCAGCACAATAATCCAATATAGTCCAGTAGTCCATAATAGTAGTGGGTTATCCATAGGACTGGCAATGTCAGAAGTTGTTGACTTGAGCCTTTTACAGCTCAGCATATTAATATGGCTTTAAGTTTTATACCTTGATCAATGATGTAAAGTGTACCTAAGGAGAATCACCTGGAGAGAAAACATTCTCTCAGGCTTTCACAGAGAGCAAATTGGTCAAGCAATGGCTGTCACTCATCCACATGGCTGACACTGACAAAGGATCTACAAACTGCGATACAGGGTTTCAGAGTAAATCATGAGGGGATTTGACTGACCTTGTCAGATTAAAAAAGTCACATTTTTTGTTACATAGGTCCTGCTTTATCTTGATCTTCCTCAAAGTATCAGCCATGAGAATAGTGAAAATTGCAACTATTTTGAAATTCTACCTCACCCTAGTCAGAATGATTGTCATCAACAATACAAAACCCAATAAATATTGAAGAAGGCACTCTTCCATTTTTAATGCTAATGTAAAATGGTGTTAGCCACTAGAAAATCAGTAACCAGAATAGAACTACCATGATTCAGCTTTTCTAGTCCATGGTATGTTCCCAAGGAAACCAAAGTCATCACAGCATAGAGATACCTGCATACCTACGTTTATTGTGGTGCAGTTCACAATGACCAAAATATGGAACCAGTCTACTTGCTTACCACAGGTGAATGGATAAAGAAAATGCATTCTATATATACACAATAGAGTATTATTCAGCCAGAGAGGAGGACAAACTAACGTAATTTATGCAAAAATAGATAAAACTAGAGATCATCTTAAGAAAAATAAGCAGAAAACATACGTAAGGTTTTTCTTAATATGTGGGATCTAGAAGAAAATAATACAGAAGTAGTGTCGTGGGAAAGTTCTAAAACTCAGCTTTATAATTTGGCCATCAGATTCCACTGGTTGTGATGACACCAGCAGTAGAGACATAAATGACTTAGCCCTCTCTGACCAACTACACAGTGGCCCACACAAGTATTCAGTCCTGCTAGCTCACTCCAAGGACTGTCCACCCCAGACAAACCAGTTTTGTCAAGATCACATTAAATCTTGCTTGCTTGCTCGGGGACCCTCTTTGTCTCATAAATGGCTCCTTCTAATTAAACCTGCCTGGAGATATGTTCCTGACAACATTTGACCAATTATATGTAGCCAATTATAAACTAACCCATCTATATAACCAATTATAGACTACCCCATTATCAACTCAGTATGTCCTGCTTACAAAGAAGTATGTAAGCTGCCCTTTTACTTTAAACCAATGATGTTGACTTGGACCCAGGTATCACCAGCATGGTATTAGTAAAAGTTGCCTTCCAAACTCCTTGGTACAGAGCCGTTTCCATCTGGTTTGCTACAGTTTCTGCAACAGTAGAAGACAAATGATTGAAAAGAGGAAAAGGATCAAGGGGAGATGTCAGAGTGTAGGGGTGTAGGTATTGGTGTTGGGTACAATTAAAGTCTGTTGTATGAAGGTAAGAAAATGCCACAGTAAAGCTTAACATTTTGTACAATTAATATGCATTTTAGGGCTGGGTAGATAGCTCAGCAGTCTAAGCGCCTGCCTGGAAAGTACATGGTCCTGAGTTCAGTTGCTGGGTACCACACACTACACTGGCCCAGGGTTCCCAGCTGTGCCCTGTCAGTCCCAAACGAGGGCTGGTGGAGCATACCTATAATTCCAGCCCTGGGGAGGCTGAGATAGAAGCATCACTACAAGTCCAAACTGGGTAGTGACACCCTGCATCAAAAGACTAAAAAAAATTACATATGCACTCACAAAAAGGAAAAAAAAATGCCTATTTTATCTTTAACACACATTTAGGTTTACAACACTTTTTTATCATCAGCAGTTTGCTCCAAGTGGTCACTGTTGCTGACCCAAAAGAGTACAGTGCTCCATGCTGCTAGCCTGCTGCAAGGGGTCTATCATCAACATAGCAGAGCATTATAAATTCAGAAAAGCCAAAATTCAGTTCCAAATTATTAAATGTCTCCTTATTAGTTGGAAGAAAATATGAAAAACTTTTTTCATTTACTAAGATCAATATGAATTTCATCTCCATTTATTTTGTCTTTGTTTTCCCCTATTCTGACTATCCATTGTTTTGCCAACATTCATTGGTGTTTTGGTCCTTCTCAAATGAGCTACTTAAATATCACTTGTGCAAAAGCACAGCTAATATCACTTGTGCAAAAGGGACAAGGCTAAGAGATGGAGAGCGAAAAAAGAAGGAAGGGGCAAGAGCAGACAAAAGAATTAAGATGTGTTAGTTAAATGTGTAAAATTGCTACAATGAATAATACCATTGTGTACTACAAACCTTTACTAACACAAATTTTTGCTTAAAAATTATACTCTCAAAAGATCTTTCACTACTAAGGCCTGCCACTGCTACCTAGTTTTTGTACCTAGTACTTACTTTTTCACCATACCTCTTCAAATGAATTTATTTTAAATCTTTTAATATAAAATATCTTAATTATAAAAGGAGAAAATATAGATGAAATGATTTCTCCTAAGCATGGAAGTGCTTCTTTTAAAAGGCCTTACATCTATTTTTAATTTTTTTTAAATTTTATTGAGAAATAAATAGCAATGAGACAGTTTCAAAACAGGTAAGTAGGACAGTTACAATAATTAATACATTGCACATTTTTGTCTTCATAGTGGTTATTCAGAGTACAAGATGTAGACATGATATCCTTTCCATACACTATTAGAACAAAACTTCATTCTCATTGAATTAAAAGAAAGTAGCTGTATATCTATACTATTTTGTATCTACATATGTATTTTTTTCACTACAAAACGGTCCTTCATTTATATCCCTCTTTTTTGTTTAGTTTTGCCAGGGATGGATATTCCATTGTCATTCAAATATTGTAGGTGCATGAAGTGTTTCTTATACATAAAGTTGACTGCTTCTATTTTTCAGGAAGTTGGTCTGCAGTCATATGAGTAACATTTCACTTATTTCTCTTCAACAAAATAGAAACCTATTTTCCAGATTTTAACAACTTCATATCTTTCATTTGCACATTAACTTTTGTTATTAGTAGTAAATAAATTCTTTTCTACTTATTTTTGATGTGTCTTTCTGAGTGGAATGTAAACACCAAATGGGATATGACTGTCAATGCACTACTGCCTAGGTGCACTTGTATAAACAATAACTGAGTTTTAAACTAATGCATGATGCACTCCTCGTCAGATGTCCACTGTAAAATATTGGATGTAACTTCATCTGCTATGAAAAAGGTATTTCACAACTGCTTTTGTTGTATGAATACAGTCAGTGCCACATAAAAAGATGTCTCTAGAATTCTGGCAAATTTTTCCTAGTCTTCAAGGGAGAAAACCCAGGAGAGACTATTTCCTTTTGTTTTCATTCTGCCTATTTGAAGTGTTTGGAAAAGTCTTCATCCTATTGGTCTTAACTTGCCACAAACATTCTGTGTCTCACACAGAAGTGATGGAAAGAAACTGAAAGAAATTTGGTATCACTTTGGAGCTTTCAAGTCAGTCATTTTCTAGGATACTCAATCTAAAGGCTCTTGTTACTTGTGGGAAATTTTTTCTTTTTATTGACTTTCAATTAAATAATTCTGATTTGTGACAATGTATTGCTCTCTTGTCATGACAAGTGACATCAATTTCTCCTGACCATGAGTCAAAGTTTCCTGTGATTAGCTTCAGCCAGTTCCATATCCCAGTTGTGACAAAAGGAAAACTCTGGAGAATCAGGGTTTTGATGAAGCCACTTTTGTACCTCTGTAGCCAATGTGGAAACAAATACAAACTAATCCACTTGATGATGATGGGCAGTGAATGATGGGAAACACAATCATTACCATTGAATCTGCTGACAGTCAACAGTCACACAAGAAGATAAGGCCTGCCACTGCTACCTGAAAATGCAGAGTACACCAGCCCAGTGGTTGTCAGCCTGTGCAGCACTTAGCTGGCTTAACCCCAAGTTGCTTTTCCACAGAATTGCAAGCTAACCAAGTGTGTCATACCAACTGCATCAAATTTAAATGATACAAGATCTTGCCTGTGACAAAGTACGGTTCACTTGTTGTCTTATATGTCCTTTCCATCCAGTATATTATAGTAATGCTCTTAATATCAGTAGTTTTAGGTTCCAAACCTATATACTTTTCTAAATTAACATTAGATTGGGTTGAGTGAACATAATAAACACTGAAGTGAGTATGTTTTTGCTGGTTTTATGTGGAAGACAGACTAGGCTGCAATCCAACAACCTAGAACCAGGGTGTCAAAAGTCACTAAGACATTTAGAAGCATTACTATAATGATATTCCTCACTTTGTTCTCTTGTTGTGGTGCTGGGGATTAAACCCAGGGTTTGCATATACTTGGTGAGCTCTGTGCACCTGAACAATGTCCCCACCCCTTTAATTTGTATTGCTAAAATACCTTTCTGTGTTAATAATAATAAAAAGTTCTCCATATACTGCACAAAACCCGAATGGACTTGAACTATCACTGCTTTTCAGATTTCCTAGGGCATGAATGCTCAGGCTTGCAGATGTGATGACCTCCTGTAAAGAAAACTACCTATATGCTTAAATATTTTGTCCTTTCATAAACTTGCTAACCTGCGACAAAATTGAGAAAAAAATCAATCTTAAACATGTAGAATAATTCATGAGCTTTTCAGCACTTTGATCTTTTTATTTTTGCTCCCCCAGATAGGCTGATCTGTCCACTGAAGAAGGCAGATGGCAGACTTGCCTGCACTATGTGGACACGGCCCTAAGCCTCTTCTCTGGATGGGCTCAGATCTCTGGTTCTCAAACGGAACCACATATCTTTCACTTAGCTTCATAATGGCTTTGCCCAGCTCAATTCTCAGTTCTTAAGGTGTTACAATGCTTGTAGGGTGATTATTCCTTCCTCCTCAGAATAAGTCAAATAGAATATTCTGATTCATGGGCCAAAAACTTTCAATTATCAAACTCTTTAGATATATTCCATCTAAGATCTACATATTGATCATTAAATTAAACATTATACATTCTGTAATTTCTAACAGTGAAGTGTATCATACCAAACTTAACTAAATTCTTATCAATATTTGAATGAAATAACAGTCTTCTTTCTTTCTTTCTTTCTTTCTTTCTTTCTTTCTTTCTTTCTTTCTTTCTTTCTTTCATTTTTGGTACTGGGGATCAAATAGAAGACCTTGTGCTTGCCAGGCAGGCTTTTAAGCGGCTGATCTGTCTCTCCTGCTGAACACGTTAATTTTATATTAACTAATTAAAATTATAAACTTTTATAATAACTTGTAAAATATCTAGCTTGGGCCTAAAGAGTTTGGCAACTGACAGATTCTGACCCAAGCTGAATATTCTATTTGACTTATTCTGAGATAAAAAGGCATAATTACCCAAAAATTAGATAATACCTTAGGAGTGGAGAATTGAGCTGGACAAAACAATTATGAGAATAATCTATCAGTCATCAAATTCTCCAGATATATTGATCAGGGATCTGTATAGCTGAATAAAATGTTACGTATTTTATAATTTGTAACAGTGGAGTGTGTCACACAGTTCTCTAGATGCAATGATAAACATTTAAATAAAATTGCAAATTATATAAATTAGAATAGCAAATTATATATAATATGCATGTTGTATGTATTTGTCAGAAGATTAAGGAATAGTTTTGTTTTTAATGTCTTTTTGATACGGTCCTATGTATTTAACACTTTTGAAGCAATCTAAATAGTAATATATACCATATTCAAATATACTTGCAAAATATTCAAAGACAAAAGGGTGTATCAATATGGTTTAGAGGTAATTTTGAAGAAAATTTCCTTAAGATAACTGAGATTAGAAAATTTATCAATGAGAATTCATATGAAATATAAATTCCAAATATAGATCAGAGGGCAGCATTCTTTTGATTCTATAAAATCTCTTTAAAAAGTTCTGTGACACTCTCCTGTGGATTTGGCCTCTTACATATCATTTCACATAACTCATTTTGAGTATATGCCTTTGTCCAAATCCCTTCTTACTGTAAGAATCGGTGACATAAACCATTAGGATCCACCCTCATGACTCATTTTAGCCGATTTAAAGAATTTAAAGAAAATTTGTATGTCAGATATACTCTGCTTTCAGTTTCAATATCCTGTGTAGACTCTACTCTGCCATCTGTGGCCATCAAGTCCAGCTGCAAGCACAGGCAGAAGTATCCCTGGTTTGAATTGCCTTGCACTGTATTTCATGCTCTCTAGTCACTGTTTTGAAACTTTTATTGTTGAAGGATTCTGGATTTTTCCTTGACCAAAACAGAAAAAAATATGTATGTATAATATCAAGTTCATGTTGGTTTTGCTTGAACTCTTAAAATGGAAACAGAGAATGCAACTATGGAGTCCAGTTTTCATTCAGCAATATTATGTCTCTGAGATTCAGACCTGCTACTATTGCATAAGCCAAGATTTCACTATTGCACTAACAAATGCCTTTTGAATTCACTTTTTTATAGATGTAAAAACTACATCTTTTAAATCCTTTGTTTAAAAAAAAATCCTTTGTTTCAAACCTGACTCTTAATTATTTACTGAAGCAGCTCTAGATTCTTCCCCATATAGTGCAAGCTTCTATAAAGATGATCATTTCCAAAATTACACACCTACAGATTAAATATATCTCCTTTTCACTACATGCTGTGCCAGCCCCGCCCCCGGGTGGGCTGACCCAGCAACCAAGTCAGGCTGTGGTGGTGTGTGCCTATAATCCCAGCACTGAGGAGGCTGAAAACAGGAGGATCACTATGAGTTCAAGTTGCTTAGTGAGAACCCACACAATAAATAAATAAATAAATAAATAAATAAATAAGTCCCATTTTTCTTCAAGCAAAAGAAATATTTCTGAGTTCCTGTTTTATTTACTAAGTTGTCAAAGTAGCTAATATGGTCAACATAGTATGAATGTTTAGTTCCTAATAGGTGGTTAATGGTTAATAAATGTTAATGTAGGTGCATTATTATTAATTTTATACTATAATTTTCTACACAACTACAAATGACAATTTTACCAAATGTTTTGGAACTATACCAGCTGAAGTAATTTCTTCATGCCAGTAATATGCTCTGCATCTCTCCATGTGATACCGAAGTAAATGTCACTTGTTTTGTGTTATTACTGCATTCAATTTACAGGTTTTAACTTCTGTGTAATTCAAAATGATTTCTAGGCCACATTTGGACTTTTTGTTGCCTTTCTTCACATATTGCAATTATAATTTACAATTTCATGAATATAAAATATGAATATATACAAGTGTGAATGTATTCATATTTCATTGATTTCACAGAAAGGAAGACATTTCTCAGTGTCCTTAAAGAGCCCTGAGCCTGAGACACCCTGGCTGCTGTGCTTCACTGATGAGCCTACCTACTAGATCCTAAGAAAAATCCCTGGGCTCAGGAGTTTAACAAAAGAAAAGATACTTCAAAGAAGTACCAAGAAAAATATTCCCAGATTGGTGCTGCCCTGGTGGAGAATGCTGCTCCTCACAGCAGTGAGGTAGGAGAGCATGAAGATGCTCCAGCTGCCCAACTTCATGCAGGAGGCTTTCACTCAAAAAAGCCGTTTCTTAGGATGACTGCCCTTATGTGAACTCAAGGGAGTCCAGGTGGAGTTCATACTCATTTTGGTATATTACATTTGAGACATCTATCCTGTATATCAAAACCAACTCAAACATCTTGATATTTGAACAATGTTTCATGCTAATTTGAGACCAAAAGTAAGCAGTATATCAGACATTACAACATTACAATGTTACAAGATTGGTCAGTCAACTGATCTTAGAGATAGGAATGCTCCTAAAATTCCAAAAAATTATTGGTTAATAAATGGTATTTTTAATCATTGATGAATATTTAACTCTTAAGTATATATTCTATTTTCTTAGCATTTCTTGCTTTTTTTTTTACTCATGTACACTCTCAGTTTTTCATATTTTTATCCTTATCTAAATGAATTATATGTTGTACTAAGTTTTTTTTTCAGGTTTCATTCAAAATAAGTTGATTTATATGCCTTTTAGTGAAACATAAGTTACATACTGATAATTATTAGTTGGTTTTTATCAGTCTTTCTTAGTATGCCACAGGATTTATCCTGTGCTAAAACATTAGACATACCACATTTCAAAACAAACTTGAACAGGACACCTAAGAATTCTTTTTTAAGGCCACCTTTGAATTTATACATCATCCAATGACAAGTCATTAGATTGGGATGTTTTGCTTTCTGTTTTCATTGAAAATAAATGGATACATCTTGTCCTTCTATGTGATTGGAAAGGCAAGAATTCAGTTTCATATTCTAGTAATAGGCCTCGGGCTTTCCAAATGTAGGTGTTCTCCAACATATGTTGATTACGTGCATGTGGGTAAGTCTGGGGAGGGATGTGAGAAAGCCAAGAGGAATTTCCGTGTGTGAGTGTGTGTGTGTGTGTGTGTGTGTGTGTGTGTGTGTGTGTGTGATTGGGACAATCTTGGAGTATTTTTTTTTTTTGAGGATAATGTGGAAACATCAGTATGTGCACACTAAGTCCAAAATACAAGAACATATGGGAGACTAAATGAAAGAGTAAGTTTCAGTTATATCAGGGAAAAGTAATCATCATTTAGGTCAGTGTGTTAAAATGTGGGCTATTTACGTAACTTTCATCCACCCCTCA
Organism: Octodon degus; assembly: GCF_000260255.1. Taxonomy (NCBI): domain Eukaryota; kingdom Metazoa; phylum Chordata; class Mammalia; order Rodentia; family Octodontidae; genus Octodon; species Octodon degus. Next base: position 2,423,765 of record NW_004524764.1, on the reverse strand, counting down.
AACTATCTCTAGTAAACCCTACCTTTCACATTTTTAAAGATAACCATTATCTTACCTCTCAAACTGAGGACTAGTTTTGTCTCTTTTGGAAATGTATACAGTGGAATAATAGAGAAATCACTGACTTTCCTCTAAGTCTAAAAAAATCATTTTATTTTTAGATTCTTTATTATTCTATGATATTCTACTGTCTTAGTATAATGTATGATTCATACATTCTCTAAAAATTGAGACATCATCGATTTTCTTTCAGAAAAAGTATTTGTAGAAATAGGTACCTTGAATATGCCTTTTGGTGAATATATAGAACAGACTGTACTTGTGGGGAAAATTTGATGTAAGAGTTGTTACTGTATACGGTGATATCTGGGCTCAAGAACACTTCTGTTTCTGAACAATTCAGTTCACAAACATTCAGCACAGTCTTGCTTCCATTTGTGAATGCTGCATCAGTGATGAACTTCGCCTCCGCTGTTTCTCCAAAATTGTGGAACCAATTAGTTCTGTGAACTGAGGTAACACTGCATCTCAGCAAAGCCATGGTTCCTGCGATGGCCGAAACCCAAACTCTTAGAGTAAGTATTGCTACAATAAACTTTAGCTGACCCCGGAGCTGCGAAAAACAGACCCAAGTGCAGAACAAGTAACACAAGGAGGAAATGTACCCTGAGAAAGCACTGACTTTAAGCAATAAAAGGAAAAAAAAGCCAGATGTATAGGAAGAAAAAGTTCGATGTATAGAAAAAAATTCTGCTTCACGAGCAGGACGTGAGCTACGTATTTTCTTTTTGCTTTATTTACTCCTCATGTTCTCTGCTTGTGGCCACTCACTTGAACTCTGAAACAGGGCTCTATGTTGATGGTGGCTGAGCTCAGCCATTGAAGGACTTCAAAATCTTAATTGGCTACTTGGATTCCTATATTGACTAGGAACCCACAACAGTTTCATGTAAACTTCATTTGTTTGGTAAAGTGAACATTTGATAGGGTACTTTTACAGTAACAGGAAGATAAATTCCTTTTTTTTTTAAATGTATTTAGTACAGGGACCATAGGGTCTCAGTACACAGTTCAGACTCATAGTGATCCTCTTGTTTTCAGCCTCCCAAGAGCTGGGATTACAGGTGTGCATCACCAAGCTCAGTCTCAATTGCAGTCTCATCCTGCC
>NW_004524764.1:2407223-2409037 GCF_000260255.1 Octodon degus | reverse complement strand
GAGGCTAGGTAAAAGTTTTACATACTCTTTTACATATATTTTGTCCCCCTATTCAGGAATAACTTAATTATAAATTTGCTAATTTGAAGTTATTTTTTCTGTCAATATAAATCTTCATTGAAATCTGTATACACTTAGCATGCTTAATCTTCGGGTCTTCTGTGGAGGCACCAACAGCTAGAATGCTCTGTAGCTTCTCTCTTCTTGCTTCTATAGTCTAACTATGACATATAGGTGTGTACGTTGGTGTTTATGCTACTGGAATGTAATTACATTTCTTGGATGTGTAGACTACTGATTTTTTTCCACCTTCTGCTTTTACACACTTAAGCAGAAGAATTCTATCAACTAAAATATGTTTATGTATATTAATTATACTATTAATTACGCATATACATATATATGGTACCTATCATTCTTATATTTTTATTTATTCCTTTATATATTGCTTTATTTGTTCACTATGCTTATAGACAACGATGTATAGACTTTGTATAGTACTTCAAAAATTTACTGAGGGTTTTAACTTTGGCCTCTTTCAGGTGTCTATATCTCTATCTATGTATCTATGTATCTATCTACCTATTTTCTTTCCCTCGGTACCTGTATTACATGGGATGTTATTGTTCTTTTTTCAGATGAAATCATGCTGCATAATTCCTAGCTTGGCTTCAAATTCCCAATCCTTCTGCCTCAACCTCCCTAGAACTAGTATTACAGGCATTTTAAGCCTCCCTAGCTCTGGGATTACATGCACACATCACCACAACTGCATCACTTACTGAAATTTTAGTAAAATATAAATACAGGAATTCAGATTTCTCATCTTTCTTAATGTTTTTGCTGAGATTTATGTTTCTGATGTTTTTTTCATTTTTTTTGTTTTTAAATAATTTGTATATATGAAAATTCCTGGGCTAATTATTTTAAGTATGTCTTATTATATGTGGCTATTGAAATTTCTGTTTGAATTTCTACTCTGTCTGATAATGAATGATAGGCTAGAAGTTTTCTTAGGTACTTTAAAAAATAAATCTGCCTTTTTATTAGGGCTTTATGCGTAATAAAATATATGTTAATCATTGAACAAAATACATAATAATTTCAAAAACTATATATTAGCCTTCACGTCCTACTTATATGTATCCTCAAAGTCAGTGAGATATGCGAAATGGAGGTTTTAGACTTTTCCTGTTCAGGCATGTGGACCTGCAGATGCCCTACAGATGTTGGAAATGCCAAGCATAGCTTTTTTTAATGCCGTGATTAAAAATCAAAGCCCCACTAATACTATGCAACTCTTTATCATTGACTTATATCACTAGGTATGTCTGAAATTTTCAATGTTCTTTATGGATATTTGATTTTTCATAGCAAAGAACATTTTCATTTTTTTTTTTTTTTACTTTTGGTTGTTTTTAGCCCAAACTGCTTTTGCTACCCCAAGAGCTATAATTCAACAATTGCTGCTGATTTCTTTTATCCAATGCACAAGAGACTGTGGTTTGCATAGAGCAGCTTCTGAGTCTTAGCAAACAAATACGAGGACAAGGACCAGTGCTTTTCAGGGAGCTGACAAGTCAAATTGTCACAATTCACGGATGATGAGCACTTGGAGAGCTGTAAAACTATTCTGCCCTCAAAAACTGCAGCTGAAAGACAGCTTGTTTTCAGAGCTGCCATGATTATTTGGGCGTTTGTTCTCGAGGGTTGTCAGAGATACTAAAGAGAAAAGGAAAGGGTAAGTTAAAGTGGTTTAGCTTATTGAGATTCAACCATTTTATTCAATAAATAATTTCCATGTTTTTAGGAGA
>NW_004524764.1:2405998-2407123 GCF_000260255.1 Octodon degus | reverse complement strand
TTTTTCCATTTGTACAGGGGTAACGCACTGTATTAAATATGTAAGGTCTTATCTACGTGGGTTTGATTACAGAAACTAATAAAGTATTCTCTAAATAAAAAAAATAATTGAAATTATCATTTTAATAATTTAAAAATCTTTTTATAATATGTTCATTTGGGGACCAGCAAGATCGCTCAGCTTCTCTGCACCACTTAGGCAAGCACAGGGACCAGGGTTTGATCTCTGGCATTACATGTCGCACTGGTCCTGCAACCAGGCAACCTGAGCTGGCCTCTGAGACCAGCCGTGGTGGTGCACACCTATAATTCCAGCACTGGGGAGGCTGAAAGCAGGAGGGTCACTATGAGTCTGAGTTGCATAGTGAGGTCCTGTACCAAATAAACATATTTATCATCATCATCATAAAGATAATATGTTGCATTCAAGAAAAGCACTTAACATCCCCCAAAATTCATAGATTAAAAGTCAAAACATGAAAAACAATTCTTCATGCCACAAGAACCCAGAAAAAATCAGGGTTAACTATTCTATTTGCTGAGAATGTCAACTTCAAGCCAAAACTGATTTAAACATAGAAAAAAGAAAAAAAAAATTAAGATCACTACATACTCATACTCTTTAAGGTAAAACTCCAAGGAGAAGTGACAACAATAATAAATTTTTATGCACCAAACACAGGTACACCCAACAGGTACATAAATCAAATATTAACTGACATGAAAAGCCAAAACAAAATTAAGAGAATTGTAATGGGGAACATTAATACCTCCTCTCACAAATGAATAAACCAACTAGACAAATAATCAACAAGGAATATTATAATTAAATCAAGCCTATTAACAAATGGGCTTGGTAGATGTCTACAGAGTGTTCCACCCAAAATATCAGAGTATACGTTTTTCTTTGCTACACATCGGATGTTCTCCAAACTAGATCATATATTAACTGACAACACATGCTTAAGTGAATGTAGAGGCAGTGAAATCCTGCCATGAATACTATCTGATCCTGGCTCAGTGAAACTAGAAAAAAAAAAGCCAAAGGAAAACAAAAAGCCTACATTAACACATGGAAATTAAATAACACTTCTGGACAACCAGTGTGTCACAAAGGAAATTAAAA
>NW_004524764.1:2402835-2405898 GCF_000260255.1 Octodon degus | reverse complement strand
TGCTCTGCCTAAGCAGGCACTTTAGTCTGTTGAGCTATCTGGCTGGCCCAAGATAAATTCTTTTTAAAACTCTATTAGAAGGGACTGGGGAGATGGCTCAGTGGAATAAGCGCTTCCCTGGCAAGGGCAAGATTTTGTCTTATGTCTCTTTTTTATTTATGTCTTACATATGTGTTCTGCTGTCTTTTTAATTTTCTAAAAATTTAGTTAACACATAATTTTTGTATTATAATTTGATAAATATGTGCCACATGTAATGATCAGATTAGAGTGCTTAGAATACGCATCTCTTAAGTCATATATTTCTATGTATTGGGTACATTCGGACTAAGTTATTTTAGAAATAAATCATAGTTTGTTGTGCATTATATTAACTGTACTATCTTATGGATCACTAAAAATAATTATTTTTATCTACCTATATCTAAGTACCAATTATCTAACTTTTGTTAACCTTTTGCTAACCTTTACTTATATCTAGTGAATACTATTCTAACTTCCCTGAGAACTTTTTATCATCTTCTACAAACAAATGAGGAAATGCAGTATCAGACTTTTTGTGTATATTTTTTTACAAAGCATAATGTGCTAAAGTTCCATGTATAGTGTAACCAATAAAATTTTATTCTTTTTATGCTTAAATCATTATTTTATACAAACTAGTTTTATCAACAGATATTTTACATATGTTAAGAATTAGTTGAGTAACTATTTGTAGAGATATAGCTTGAAAAATTAAACTTGAAAACGTTGTTTGTTATAATTTAATGCAGAAAGTAAATCTGAAAAGTCCAAAATTTACTATTTGGAATGCAAACAATGTGGGATGAATGACAATTAGATAATTACTAAAAATGTGTACATTAAAGAGGGATCTTTGATCATAACATAAGTTATTGAATTTTAAATGAAGTAGATACCATTGTTCTTGCATAAATATAGAAATAATATAAAGAAAATCTAAACTTTATCACATTAATTCATATTCACGTACTCCAAAAGGAAAGCTTAGAAGCATTTTTAAAGTTTTTGAATTATTTATTAATGATTTCTTAGATTAAAAAAAGGTAACAACAGAGTCTGTGTGTCTTGAAGTATTTGTGACATTCTGAGTATATTTTTTCTTGAGGCATTTAATTAACATGTACTGTTTGTAAATATTTATGAGGTACACACACATATTTGTGTGGTTTTATATATATATATATCTTGAACAAATAGAGTTAGCCCATGCAGTAGACAGTATAAGGGAAGACTAAAATAGGTAACAATTAATTTTAGGCACTACCAAAACTTAATACAAATCAAGTATTTTGGTCATTGAAAATGAATTAAAAAATAAAAAAGACGAGGAAAAAAATTAAGTTTTATTGAAAGGAAGAGTTAGTGTTCAATTTTTGAACAGTTTTGCTTGCCTGTATCTAGTAAGTTGAGCAGCAAGTTTGATGACAACAATACATAATAGAACAAACATTGTTAATTCTCTATGTTTGTTTTGCAATTCTGTATCATGTTTATTGTTTTGTTTGTTCTGTTTTTGTCTTTGCTTTTCTTTTTTGGTTTGCTTTTTTTCTCTTTTAAATAAAATATAAAAGAAAATTCAGAAGCATACTAGTCAGACATTCAAGAGACTTTTACTTTTTTTTTTGTGAAGCTTGACTTTTGTCTAATCTTGACATTTCAAAATGAAAACGATTAACAACCAGAAGAAAATTGAGACCTGAACATGCAGGCAGAGATAGCAGAGGGAATGTTAAAAGAGCGTGAACAGGGACTCTCAAGACACCCCCATACAAATTTAACTAAAATTTAAAATAATTGAAAATGAATTTCACAGATGTTCAAATGATTTACTTCCCTTGAGATTGATCTGTATGCTCCATCATTTAATCACACTGACTGTTGAAGTACTTAATGTATAAAGAGCAATCTAGCAGAATTTTAAAGTTCTTTCTCTTGAACATCCTAAAAATAAATGCAGGAATGCAACACAACCCTTGAAATTCAACAAAGAAATCTGAAACTAAATATTAGTATATGACCACTAAAATTAACTACAGAACTTCAATATGGGATGGATGACTGAATTATTCCAAACATAATACACTGACAGCTAAAGCCAATTTTTATTATGTGTTTAAAATATAATTTTATATTTATATTTTATACTTTTTTACCTTTTGTTACTTAAAAATTTTTTAGATGCTATATTATTACTTTTCTCCTGTTCATAGTAATGTATATGCAATGCAAATCACATTTTACTATCATTAACATTAATTTCATTTTGTATAAAAATCTATCTATTAAATTTGAATTTAACATGATGAGAATATAGTTACACTTATTATTATTTCTTAAGTATCAAGATGTAAAATTTTACACATTATTTTTACATTCAGCCAAGGAGAGTAATATTAATTTCTTGAAATTGACAAATAAATTTCTAAATATCTAATTTATATGCAATTACTGAAGACAAAATATTTCGAATAATTTGTGTTTATTTTCATATAATTTTATGTGAATTAAATTAAGTAAAATTTCACAATATAGATGAAATAAAGTCACACACAAAGTCATCAAATTAAATTATAGTACATAATTTTGTGAATAAAATGAAGTATCAGAATACTATATTTATATTACAAACATATAAGCTGAGTAAAATTAGAAGAATAGAAAATATAGAAAAATGTGTTTTTGAAATTAAAGCATTTGTATGGGTAAAAATTTAGTCTAAAAATATAAATGAAGAGGGAAATAAAATATTTCAATAAAAGGCTAATCTGATTTTAGCGTATTTAAAAAGTTACCATTGGGCCAGTGAGACACCTCAGCTTAGGCAGGCGCAGAGGACCATTGTTGACTCCCGGCACCACATGCCGCACCAGCCCCGGCCCTCAGGGCAGGCTGAGCCAGCCAAAAATAATAAAAATAAAAATAAAAAAATATTAGCATTGCAAACTGGCCCATTTCTTGTTTTTATTTACTTTTTTTATAGTTGTATATGTAATTATGAAATGTTCAAGTCACTTTTTTATATTGCTTTGCTTCTATAGT
>NW_004524764.1:2383642-2395295 GCF_000260255.1 Octodon degus | reverse complement strand
ATGTCTTATTATATGTGGCTATTGAAATTTCTGTTTGAATTTCTTCTCTGTCTGATAATGAATGATAGGCTAGAAGTTTTCTTAGGTACTTTAAAAAATAAATCTGCCTTTTTATTAGGGCTTTATGCGTAATAAAATATATGTTAATCATTGAACAAAATACATAATAATTTCAAAAACTATATATTAGCCTTCACGTCCTACTTATATGTATCCTCAAAGTCAGTGAGATATGCGAAATGGAGGTTTTAGACTTTTCCTGTTCAGGCATGTGGACCTGCAGATGCCCTACAGATGTTGGAAATGCCAAGCATAGCTTTTTTTAATGCCGTGATTAAAAATCAAAGCCCCACTAATACTATGCAACTCTTTATCATTGACTTATATCACTAGGTATGTCTGAAATTTTCAATGTTCTTTATGGATATTTGATTTTTCATAGCAAAGAACATTTTCATTTTTTTTTTTTTTTACTTTTGGTTGTTTTTAGCCCAAACTGCTTTTGCTACCCCAAGAGCTATAATTCAACAATTGCTGCTGATTTCTTTTATCCAATGCACAAGAGACTGTGGTTTGCATAGAGCAGCTTCTGAGTCTTAGCAAACAAATACGAGGACAAGGACCAGTGCTTTTCAGGGAGCTGACAAGTCAAATTGTCACAATTCACGGATGATGAGCACTTGGAGAGCTGTAAAACTATTCTGCCCTCAAAAACTGCAGCTGAAAGACAGCTTGTTTTCAGAGCTGCCATGATTATTTGGGCGTTTGTTCTCGAGGGTTGTCAGAGATACTAAAGAGAAAAGGAAAGGGTAAGTTAAAGTGGTTTAGCTTATTGAGATTCAACCATTTTATTCAATAAATAATTTCCATGTTTTTAGGAGATTTGGATTAACTTGTAGCATTCTGAAAAATGACTCCTGACAATTTTTCCAGTTACTTTTTGCATAAGAATCTTCAGAGATTTACATGCTACAATTCTGGACATGTGTCTCCTCTGGTTAGGATTTTAATGTATAAGCTTGGCTAATAAATGAATGGGGAAAAGTGAAATAATCTTAATTCAATATTCAGAAAAGAGAAGACAGTATGTGAAAGCAAATTCAAGTCATTTATTATGGAACATCATGCTCAAGAATGTCATGTGTTTTAATAATTAGATATCAAGTGTAAAAGTATTTTTAATGTACATTAGACATGGAAATGTACTTTTATACAGCAGTGAGACAAAAATTCCTAAAATTTCCCAAATACAATATTAACATCAAGTATTGGTGAGTGTGATTGTGTAAAGTTTAGTTTTTGCACAGTGATACATCCTATGCATAAAATTGAGAGATATAATATGCATTAGGAAAAATATTTACAATTTCTACAACAAATAGTTAACTGAAAAAATTACCAGAAATTTCTTCTAAGTTGTCGAGGAAAAGTGGAACATTTAATATTAAATGGCAAAAGTTGTAACTACAATTTTTGGGTAGCAAAAACGCTAAGTACATTAGAAACCAAAGAAATAGAAACATCAATGAGATGCTACATTATAGTCTTAAAGTAGCAAAAATAAGAAATGGAATAAAGTTATGAATTTAAATTGCATAAGATGGCAGCTCTCATGTTCCAGTGGCACAAGGCCTGACTGCTAAAGCACATGGGAGAGGAATCCACAGGAAAAATATGTTCAAGAAGTCTAAGTAAGGTGGGCCCAGGCCATAGGACTCTGGAAGTGTGCTTTTGGATTTGTTTGTAAAAGGAACATATGTAGGTGGATATGAGATCAAAATAATTTACTCTAACGTGGCTAAAGTTTTGCTGAATATACAAAATAAACCATCATAAGTATATTTGATAATTATTCTTGTGTTTATTGTAAATGTAACTAAGGAGTAAAGGAAAGTATGTATGTTATCATTTTTGAAAAATGAAACCAAAATTTATACAGAAGTTAAAAAGATAAACATATGTCTACTACATTTTTTTAGGACATGGGATTTGTCTTTTTCTGTTTTGCATTAATTAAGACTGATGTTAGTATTATCATGTGCAAAGAGGAGTTTGACTTTAAAGTATAAAGAAGTATTAACAGAGATTGGAGTAAGATAGAATACTGAAAGATTAGACATGAGCAAAGATGACTTTTGGAAGACAAATTTTGCACTTTCTGTCTTTGTCACTTCTTGTATTATAGCACTTCATGTCATTGACCATTTGTGTATTTGTGTCTGACACCATTTGTGCATTCAGATCTTTTAAATTGATCTGAGAAATCCTTCAAAAACCACATTTTTTTCACTTGTACATCCAGTTTCTAGTATATTAGCTGACACTTAGTTCTCAGTTAATCTTGGTTTGCTTCATCGATTGTCTGGTTATACAAGAGATAGCAGACTCAACTGGTGCTTTATATTTTCCAGAAAAGACTTTTGGATTCTGAGATTGTTTATTTCGGTGTTATCATAACTGGAGTGAACTGCATAGCTGATTAGTAAAGCACTGTTCTTTGTGGATAACTGACATAGAGGCCAGTGAACTGAACAGAAAAGAGCAACCCAAGATGTGTAGGAACCACCCAATAAGCTCGTAGCTTGGATTCTGAATGGAACAAAAGGAAAGGCAGCTTGATGGCATCTCAGAATTTTCCAGAGTTCACCTTTCACATGCTTAAAGGTGAAAAACTGTACCTTCAATTCGCTACCTGAGTCAATGGTGTAATGCCACAATGAGAGTGAGACAAGATCAGCCCCCACAAAAGAGATGGGCACAGGAATAAGAAAGCTTTACTGTGGTCTGGAGACCCACATCCTGATGTTGGGTTAGGATTCCCAAATTGTAGTGCAACTTGAATTTTGCTTACAGTTTAATATAATTTTCAGGTATCCATAGCAATCATGTTTCCATATTCACTGGAATTTTGTAAAGTTGCCATGCAACTATTACAAAATTTACGTTTTTCAAACACTGCCAACCACCTGCTGTTCACAGGATATTGTGGTTTAACATTTACTGTACTTCCTAAGCTGTTCTCTTTGTTCCCGTTTTTATAGCCTTTTTTTTCTTAGTAGGTTTTATGGTCAGCTACAGGGAAGAGATGAGGGAGTGAGCTAATTTACAGGTTAAGTGAACTGAAGTGATTTGCATTAAAATGGAGTCAAAGAAATAAAATGGAATCTCTCTTACCTTATCAATGGGTACATGCTCAGAAAGGAACTACTGTGGAATTGGTTTCCTGGGATTCATTTCACTGTGCTCAGTTACTCAGGTACTGTGTAGTGGTTATAACTTTGGTTCCAAAGTCTATACTACTGCTCAGGCTTGCCACAGATGCTGGTGTCATCTAGGAGCTGCCAGTATTCCAGGTGTGTATAATGTAATAGTTTTATGGACAGGAAAGCTTTCACCCAGATTTTGAAGGAAGGATTCAAGGGCAGGCAATATGCCCTAAGAAAGGAAGGTGCAAACCAAAGTTGCAGTGGAAACTCCAGGAAGTTGTAGATGCCAGGAATCTGTTGCCAGCTAAAGAAAAGTATAGACAATGAATAGATCAAGGCCAAGTAGAGCTGAGTTAGCAACCAACAAGGTCTTGAGGCTAAGCTGCTAAGTCCCTTTGAAACTCACAGATCACCACTATCTGACCACAGTGCTGTAGATGGAGAGATAGGACTTAGCGTTTACACTGCAAAGTGATTCATTTATACACTGCTAGTCCTCCCTTTCAGAAAGGGAGTGTTTACCCTGTTCCATTGTATGGTGGAAATATTTAGCATTTATTCTGATATTCACAAGGACTTGGATCTGGGCTCATTTCGCATTTTCAAAGAGGCTTTAGACTTGGACTTTTCAGCAATACTGAAGCATTACGATTTTAACAACTCTTAATATGGACTAAATGAGTCTTGCACAATGAGATGTACATGAGCCTTTTGGCAGCCAGATGCAGAATATTATGATTTAGATCTAAAATGTACCCCTGAATTACCATGTGATTTTATGTGGCTCCCAGTCAGGAGAGTGTGAGCACGGATCTTTTCTTCTTCTACATGGCTCTTTCACCCTTTTGTTTCCTGGCTGCCATGACATAAGCAGATTTTCTCTGCCATCCACACCCATCACACTCTTAATGACATGAAATGAGCCCAATTAAACTGTGAGCCAAAATAAATCTTTCTTGCTTTAAATTTTTGATGTCTCATATTTTTTTTCCATCAATGAAGAAGATGACTACAGTTCTACAATGAGATAACTTTGGCTAACAGCCACTGTCTTCTTCTGTAATTTCTGCTTTTATCAATTATTTGGTTTCACCTTCATTGTTCTCTGGAGTCTTGTTCTTTTTTTATGCATTTGGTACAAGAACTGCTATGCAGCTTGGGTTCATAGTGATCCTTCTGTCTCAGCCTCCTTAGCACTGGGATTGCAGACGTGCTCCACCATGCCTGGACTTGGCGGACAGGTCAGCATGCCTTGGAGTGGGGCCAGCTGTCCCTGCACTTGCCTAAGGAGGTGCTTAGTCCATTGAGCTATCTTTTTCTGGCCTGGAGTCCTGCTCTTATTTAAATGAGGTTCACAAGATATTCTTATATCCTCATTCTGAACTTCCATTTCATAATTCAAAAATTTTGAAGGAATAATTATTTCATGGTGCTCCATTTTCATTTTATTGCTGATAGAGTTTTGAGTTACAGACTCCAGAGAAGAAGAGATTCTTTCCCAGTGAAGGCAGAAATGTAGATAAAACATTGATCTCACTGTATCTCTGATGTGGAGGTGGTATAAAATGATAGAACTGTCTAAGCATGATGGAGACAAATGTACCTGTCTTCTTGGGGTCTCAAAAGAGAGTGAGATGCCAGGATAAGAATGTCTCTGATTATTCCTGCTTTGAAGACCTCATGGTATATCATGTGCTCTTTTCCTAGCATAGCATAGCTAGGACTAATGCGCATATACAAATGCCATGAACATCTTATACCTGCCTCATCAAAGTCATTGGATGATGTTTAAGAGCTCTTAGCCTAACTTCCATGGAGGCTATGTGGACTGTGTGCAATATTACTGGATGACAACACATAGATCTCTAATGCTTAGATATCATTGGGAGCAAGTCCAATAACAATGTAAAGACAAAAACAAATATGGAAGGCAGATAGTGATCCTATTCTCTTAGAGGCTGAAAGAGACAAAAGCAAAAGACTATAGAAGGAGTTGAAGACCTCTGCACATGTTCTTGGTCAACATTTCCTGAAGCTAAACAACCCAAGTTCATACACAAAACTTAGAAAACAGAGCCACTAATAGATATTGTGGCTCAAGAGAGACTAATGAATATCTCCAGGAGATTAGTAAGGAAAGAGCATGAAAATAGCCAAGAGACAAAAATCTACCTCAAAATACAAACCATCATGAAAACTATTTAAAGAAAAAAATGTAAAAGAAGGAATAAAGGAGCCATTTTCCTTGAAATGTAGGCTGTCCCAGAAGGAACACTGAATAGAGTCCCTATGTCTCCATTTTACTAATCAAAGACTAAGAGTGTTTGGCCTCTAGGTATCTAAAGCCCTGGGCAAAGAAAAAGAAGAAAGATTTGCTCCAAGCAGTTCCAAGTGCAATGAATAAAAGGAAAAGAACTTTAAATGCTAGCTCTAGAAAATAAACACTATTCCTAGGTCATATATTCATTGATGGATGTAATATTTTTGTATAGTGGAACATTAAAAGGTGCTAAAGGGAATTAATTTATTTGTGAACATATATTTTATTATATATGTAATATAGATATATTATATCTATATATTCATATCAAAAATGTTCTAAAAATTGACATTATTAGGAATTCAAAATTCATAGATATTTATGCAGTAAAGAGCTCATAGAATAAGATTATAAAAAGGGAACTGTGTTTTTGCCTGTATAATATAGATTCTTATTTTAAATTTATTAAAATACATAAGCAAAAATTTTTGGATACAATTCTGTGGTTCACCTGAAAGTTGAATACTGCACCAGATTAAATACTCTGGCCTTACAATATGGAGAAAGTGACTGAAGATATAACTGGAAAAGAAGATGTATGCCTCACTAGAGCTATGGCCCTGCTCGTATTTTCCAGAAGGAGCAGTGTGTGACATTAACATGCCTAGAGAAAATAATAGAGACCATAAAGGCCTAGAGATTGCAATATGCATTATAAGACTTCTAGTGCTTAAATTATAGAGATAGGGCCACCTACCATCCTTTTATTAATTAGTTTTCTAAGTAGTGCATTTCGATATTTAAGGCCTCCCTTTATTTTCATTGAGCAATAATAATTATAGTAAGTAGGTAATCATGGGGTCTAATTTATCAACTTGTTAGTACCCAAAATTTTAAATTTAAATTTATTGCTCTTTGTGGTAGGACATCTATGTTCAACACACAATATATTAAAGTAAGAGAGTAAAAGACACCATCTTCCACTTAATGACACGTTTTTTTTCTGCTCTAAAATCTTGAAAATTCAAAAGAAACTTTGCCTGGTTATTACAAGTTTAACACTGTGTTCTCATCCATGTTATCTCCATGCCTACTCTCTAATGAGAAAAGTTATTATAATTACTGATTCAATTTTGTCAACAAATAAATAATTTGCTTTTATAGAATTGGATAACAGTTTTATTACTGCCTTTTAAGTTTTTCTAAGCTCTGTTTTTTCTTTGGCTCTGAATATGCACATGGTAACTTCCATATATTTGTCACCTCAGAGTCTTTCCTACAAGTTCTTCATAATATTCATTTTGTCTAGGAAAATTAGATTGAACATATTTTCTTTAGGAGAAATTCATTTGGTATTGATTTTTCTTAAGAAAATTTAAATCCAGTATTTCTAATTACTTTCAGATTCTTAGTGTAAAATTCTTATTATTTACTAATTTATTTCTAAATTAAAATCAATAGTCATGCCTGTGAGAGTTCTCAAAAAGTCTGCTTCATTGTAGGATTGTAGGTGCTAGATCCTTTGTTAGTCTTTTCTAATGCCTACTGGAATCTAAGGATCATTCATGATGCCTACTATTTTGTCTAAATACTTTAGTATTGGGCACTGTTCCTCTTGGCTTTGTTGTACAGTGCTTGGAAGCAAGATATAAATGCCAACATATCTGGAATAAATAGGGATTCTTCAGACCCTGAGTCTAAAACACTTCAAGTATAAAATGCTTATTATACTTGAGGTTATAGAAAAATGTACTCCACAAGTTCAGCCTGACTACTGAGGCCTCCTTCCCATAGGATGGAACCAAATTTGGGCCCTGTGATACTTGTTATATTTGGTGCCGTCCTTTGTCTTGATTCATTTGGTAGATGCCAGGGAGCTAGAAAAGGTCATGCCTTCCTCAGGCTCCTGGGACGTCTCTTAAGATTAATAGATTAATAATAATAAATATTATATAGATTATGTTAATACTCTGCTTAAGATTGTATCTGATAGAGCCTTAAAGAAAAGTTGTTACTTTTCATCTCTTGCATAATAAAGGACAGATCACAAAACATAACTCTTGATTGTATTGCAGATAGAATCTTTGCGCAAGGCATTCTAGTAAACAAATGGTCTCATGTGTATATTAAGCTTGTTTTACCATATTAACAAACCAGACCCCTCACCAAATCAGGTTAAAAATCTGTGAATCTCCTACTTCACAGACACAACTAAGATAATTCAAAATCATTCTTTTCTACAAAAGTTATGAATACACTGCCAGGTCTTTCTAGAACACTCCTCATCCCCTTCAGAGTTATGGACATTATTAGCATAACCAACGGGTACATATTTTTCCTTAGAATACATGATGCGAGGCCTTCAGAAAGAGGCCCTCGACAGGTAGTTCAGTGGTCACAACAGTGCATCATTACACCCTCGAGAGACTACCACAAGAAGATCTCAAGTTTGACATCAGTCTGCTACATAATGAAACTCTGTCTTAGAAAATAAAATAAAAGTAAATTATACATCTCAAACAAATCCTGAATAGTTAAACTGTAAAGTCATGAGTATGTCTTAAAACAATGCCTTTTCAAATTCCAATGGGATAAAAAAAATCCTAATGTTTTCTAGCTTTTACTAGGTATTACCCAAAAATATTAAATACATTTTTGATCTTGTCTCCTTTCCATAGGGTGACAAGTCAAATATAATGGACGCATATCCCTAGGACTCCTTAATCCTACAGTGTTCACCACTCAGCCAACTGATCATGAAATGTATGAAGCACTGAACATAAATTTCCCCATAAACAAAACCCTGCTAGTATAACTGTATATTATTCTGTCAGTTGTTGGTCTTAATGCTATTGGCTTGCATATCAGATTGATTACATCCAGAGACCCAAATGTCCCAGTAGAACCACTGAGTAAATTAATTTGTGACAAATGTCAAAGTGCACATCAACTTGAGTGGTATCTGCTTAAGAAGGTCTAGGCCAAGGAGATAGTTCAGTGGAATAAGTGCTTGCCTGGGAAGTGCAAGGTCGTGAGTTAGATCACTGGTACACACACACACACACACACACACACACACACACACACACACACGAAGGATATTTCCATTCCATATCCCAGGAAACATCATTCTTACCCAATATTTGACTGACGTGGATAACTTTTCCTTAGATCACACCACTACAACCCAAGACCTTGATGCTTGTAGTAATGTTACCCTTTACATTTAATTTTCACTCTATAAATGTAGTGGACTACACTTCCAAACTCAAAAGAAAACATCAATATTTGTGCTTTGCTTTCTGAATTTATTGTCTGTTTTCCAGAGATCT
This sequence comes from Octodon degus, assembly GCF_000260255.1. Lineage (NCBI taxonomy): Eukaryota > Metazoa > Chordata > Mammalia > Rodentia > Octodontidae > Octodon > Octodon degus. The sequence continues at coordinate 2,386,497 of NW_004524764.1, read as the reverse complement.
TGTTATGCCCATTGCTTTCTGCTTAAATGTAACGAGAAAGCAGAAACCAGAAATGTATGGTAAACAACCATACCTGAAGTGTGATTCAGGCTGATAAATCTAATTAAGGTTATTGCTTTCCCGGCAGGTAACTTCCCTGTATCCGTAAATGTATTGATTTCCTGGAGTGAGGGCTACTTAGGCTTTGAGGTATTTTCCTATCACTTCCCTCCAGTTTTCTACCACAGTCTCTCAGCTTTCATCTCTGAGCCATCATAAATCATCACATGCACTCTTTCTCCTTACAGGCACAGGCTTTTGCTACTCAAACTGCACTTGCCTTATGTTCACCCCATGCTGAGATACCCTGGGGTGAACTGTACTAACTTCTTACAATAGTATGTTACCTGGGCTTCCATTATTAATAGAAATTTCTCGAAGTTTCACTCAGTCACTTAGACAAGCTCTTCTGTTCTATATCCCATTTGAATGGATCAAAGCCTTGGCCAGAGCTATGAAGACTGAAATATGTCTTTCATTCATTAGATAGGATCCCCAACTTCCATATGATTCCTCTTGCTTTAAGTGGACCTTCAAATATTCGGACTTTCATTTTAAAGTGTCGCACAGAATGTTCTTCAACTTGTACTGTTAGATGCCATGCGTTATCTCTGTCCTGCTCTTCATTTCTACTTGGGAACTAGGAATTAACTTTCATAACCCTTAAATTCACCAGAATCAGTGTGTAAATGTCTTTGACATTGTTTTCTATCTTATTAATTATTTAATTTTTTAACCTCTGCTCTACTCAAGAGCTTTGTTTTTCTTATTTCACCAGGAAGAAAATTAAGTGAATTCCCAGCACCAAGTTCAGGTAGCTTCACACTAGAAATAGTTCAGGCAATAAGCATAAGAGTTTCTGACGATATGAATCAGTTTTGCTCATGCAAAGGCTCTGCTCTCAGTCTACTAACCAGATACTGCACAGTTACGCAAGTAAGCAAAGTAGCCTTTGAAAGGCACAGAACAGCCACTCACATCCAGCTCTTGTTCAGCTCCTTCGGGCAACACTGCTAGATGCTATGGTACTGAAACCCCAATATGGCTGTGAGCTCTCAAAATAATCTTACAGTATTGACAGAATAATTAAAATTAAATTTATAAGATTCACATTCATGTCCAATATAATTGTGAAGAGTAAAATGTGCACAGGCATGCATAGCTTCATAACCATAAGGGATGCATATTATTCCTTGAGAAATAAATGTTTTTTAAATTCATTCATGCATCAATAATTCATGCATGTAATGAAAAAATACTGTAATTTTTCATATAATTGATTCTCCACTAAAACAAATATTCAATTTTTTAAAATATAGAAATTATACTAACTTCCAAATCTGTTTTATTAGGAAGAATATATTATTTGTCACATAGAATATTAAGACCAGCTAATATGAAAATATTGGGAAAGAAGCAGCAAAAACTGCAATTTTTCATTGCTATAAACTCGAAGCAATTAATGTGTTCAAACAGGTTAGAAATCATTGTGGTTAGTGGTTGAAATATCTTGTCACATCACCTGCCTAATACAACAGCTCAAGATGCTGACACTGAATTGAGTATCATCATAGACTGTAGAGTATCCAATCAGTTGTTTTATTTGGCTGTCAGCATATAACTAGTATATTAAGTTTTCATATAGAATAGAACCCTAAAAGCAGAGCATTTAGGCTGTTATGATGTTAATACCAGGTCAGTCCGTGTAGATGTCAAGGGAAAAATAAATTAAGTGTAAGACTTTTAGACAATCACTGTCAGGAAACAGAACTTAATTGATCTTTGGATCTAGAAAATTGTCATTGGAATATCTGGGATGCTGCAGACCTTGTTGCCACTTTGGACTTTCTAATTCCACATTAGTAAAACATTCATTTCACTTTATTTTTAATGAGTGATTGTTAGTAAAGAAGTACATGTGAGTTCTGGAAAGGACAGACTGAAATATGCACATTGTATTTACAGTGGGATTAATACATTTTTATTTACTGAAAAATGAATTGAATTAAACAATGCGTACTGCATAGCATAAATTAACAAAGGTAAAATTGAATGTTTAAATTTTAATGATATATCTTCAATTTTTAACTAGTTCATCTTTGAATAACATCATTTAAAAACTGCAATATTATAAAAATTATATTGAAAAAGAAAATGAAGAAGACAATGAGCTCCAGTTAGAAGTTCAGCTACTGAGATAGATCATTGTTTCGAACTGCAGAAGATACGGAAAATTTTACAACTTAACATGGATTTTCATTTGGATAATTCTGGTGTTTAGAGTGTTTAGTTATTGCTAGTACTTGATTTTGATAATTACTATTACATAGATGACTCATCAAGTAAACTGTAGCTCCGTAAAATACCAATTCCTATTATACCTTTATAACAGAATTGTATTTCTCAACAGCCACATAAACCTGCCTAAGTATTTCAGTCAATTATATATCTTCTCAAAAAAGATAAGACATTAATTTTCTAGATGAGGCTGTTGATATAGTGACATTGATGTAAAGCAAGACAATGTTAATGAAAGAAACATCAATTTTTATTTAATATATTTATTGCCTACTCACTATGTATGTAGAATTTTTTCCAGTATCCAGAATGCAGTTGTGAACAAAACAGAAAAACAATTCCCTATTCTTATGTATTTTTTCTTAGGTGATAAACATTACTATTTAAATGCAAAAAAAAAAAGGATATGAAAAGTTGCAGAGGATATGAAAAGTTGTATTTGTGTCTAAAGTGTTGATAGTGTGACCCCTGAAGATCAAAGGGCAAATGTAGATTTTTTTTTTTTTTTTTTTTTTTTT
>NW_004524764.1:2364899-2383323 GCF_000260255.1 Octodon degus | reverse complement strand
TCTGCTGAGCCATCTTCCCAGCCCTAGATTTTTGAGTAGATACCTTTACAACAAAAGTATTGAGGTGAAGGACCACTGGTTTCCATGAAGAACACTAAAGGAGAAGCTAGACTGTGAAGTAGAAAGAGATACCTAGGAAATAGTAAGTGAGGGATGGCAGTATAGCTCAAGGGACTAAGTGCTTGCTTAGGTAAGCTCAGGGACCAGGGGTCGATCCCTGTTTCTGCAAGCTGTGCCAGCCCCACAGCCCCGCCCCCGGGTGCACTGAGCTGGCGATGGAGTCCAGGCATGGAGGCACGGACCTGTAATCCCAGCACTTGGGAGGCAGGAAATCAGGAGGATCACTAATAATGTGGGCTGTGTAGTGAGACACTGCACCAAAAAAAAAAATTGTAAGTGATGATATTAGTGCATTTGTAGGGATTCAGGTCAAATAGTGCCTCATAAGGACAATTGTTGTTATTAAGAAGATGATGCAAACCCTTAAGACTGTTGATAGAAAACTGTGTTCCAATTATGACATTAAATCTCTGTAAAATGTATTGAGGATAACAATAAAGGGTAAGATAAAACTAGATAAATGGCTACTGCAAGACTATAGACTAGAAATTTGGATTTCTTAAGCCAGGGTGAAGAGATTGACTAAAAGACAGTGATCAAATTGTAGCTATATTTTGTAGGCTATTTTCTTGACTTATTGTTCATTATACCTAAAGAATGACAGAGATATTAAAATGCTTTGATTTAGCTATGTGTTCACTGGCGTCCATGTGTTAAAGCCTTTTGATCTTTCCAGGGTCCCAATATCAGGACACAGTAACATGGTTAGAAGGTGAGGCCTAGTGGAAGGGCCTTGTGTCACTGGTGGTATTCACTGAGACTATGCACTGACAGCCCCTTCCTCATTTCCCTCTTTCCTGCTAGAGTCATGACACAAGTGGATTTTCTCTGCCATGTGCTCCCACCATGATGTGCTGCCTCACCATGGGCCTGAAGCAAGAGGACAGCATGAGCATAGGCTGGAATTGTAGCCATTTGTACCAAGCTTGTGGTCTCATGAAGATTAATGAAGTCATGGACTAAAGGAGGAAAGTTAGGAGAGTTTGCTTGGAAATAAAAAGAAAAAAGAGCAGCTCATGAATTTTCAGGAGAGTGCTGGAGAGGGTAGCTGCATGGTCAAGCATTTCAGAACTAATTACTGATAAACACAGCACAAGAATTGCACCAATGTTTAGTAGCCACCTATTACAGGTGGCACTGTGGATTTAAAATAAATACCTGGAACTTACACTTTCTAATTCAGTTTCTCATAATACAGAGTTTAAAGGAAATTGAGATTTTAGGGAATAAACCTGGTTGGTTTGCATTTTAAATTTCTCAGAACAGAAAAGACTAAGTAAAATGTTAAACACTATGTGTTTTAGTATTTAGAAATGAAATAATAAAAAGAAATCAGAAAAAAAATAGATGAACAAAGCTTGCAGAGCAAAAGTGGTGAAGTTAGTTGAACATAGTATACTGGTAGACAATGAAATGCAAATGAGAAAAATTAATGATACGAAGTACAGTGATATAAAGAAGAGATAGAAAACTTCCTGTGTTGTTGAGAAGTGAATAGAGTCATGGGTGATGTTATTCTTTGTTTTATTTTTAAAATTAAAAATAGAAATGAGACTTATCTGGGGCTGTGACAAATATCTTAAGAGAAAAAGAGGTTATGGAAGAACAGGAGGAAGTATAAGAAAAGACAGAGGAGTAGACAAGAGGATAAGGAATCTTATTAGAGTTTAAATAACAAATCAATAGCAACTGGGTAAAAGATGTGCCTATGTACACCAATCACCCAAATTTTTTTGTGGCAGAAGTTTGTAGTACATGATATTTTATAAGTGCTTCAAGTTTCTAACTGAAAAAATGTCAGCTCTTCGGCAAACACTGTAAGTGGAAAATGTATTAAGAAGAATTAAGAGAAAGTGAAAAGTTTTTTGGAACAAGGAAAGTGATTGTACTGTGAAAGAACACTCATTGTTAAATAGCACTGTGACACTATGAAGACTTGTGATTTCTGATCATGAATGAGAAATGAGAAATGAGAAAAGAATGAGTCTGTTTTCTTACTGGCTTGTTCAGTTTCAAGAATGAGGCTTAGAACTACAAAAGAGTTTAAATTAAAATCAGGATATTATTTACTCTATTTATAAGGGAAGAGAGTCAAAGGCAGACTAAATTTGTTATACTGATATTGCATAAAATTCGAACAGGAGAGAAGCCCTGAGATGAAGTTCCAGAGAATCACATAAGCTAGGAGCTTAATGTTATCAATTTTTTGTAGTCAAAATAATATTGTAGGAAGACCGTACACTATTTATGAAAAAACACAATTTCAGGATCAGAAAGTATAGTGGTTAAAATGGATATGGGATATGTAGTGATTTTTAAGATAATGTGAAGCATGGGTTCATAGCAGTGATTAGATAAAGCAAAATACAGATTCTTATATAATAGTTGTTTTACTGTATGATATGCATTACAGTAAACATTTGAAAAATGTTACCCAGGGGCCAATGGTGCAGAGGAAATCAGATAACTCTTTAATTTCCTGAAATGATAGAGCAGAAAAAACAGGTAAATAAGGATATAGAGAAAAATCGGATGAAAAAAATCCTTCAGGTAAAAAATTATGACAACCATAATGAAGGATTTGCTCAGAGAATGTAAGACTAAACATATATAAAGCAAAATGAAGAGCTTAGAAAAATGATGGAAGCCATAAACACCCAATATAGGAAAGTAATGGAATCCATGAAACATTCAAACAGATATTCAGGAAATTAAAATTTCCATTGAAAGTTTGCAAAATTGAAAGAACAAAAATGAAGACAGAATATCAGTCTTAGCAGAGGAATACAGTTAGTGGCCCTAAAAAATTCTTTTAAATATAGCAAGGCACCATGAAAAATCAATGCAATAGCTGAAAAGTGATGTTAATAAGAACAATATAAGATTGATCAGATCAATTTAAAAAAGCATGACTCATGGCAAATAACAAGAAAATGTTCAAGGAAGCAAAGGCAGAAAACTTCACAAACACAGAAAAAGAATTTGAAATACATGTAAGTGAATCATATAGAACTCCATTTTGCTATGACCAAACCAAGTACATAACAAGGCATATAATAATCAAGATTCTATAAGTTCAACACAATAATAGAATATTAAAAGATATTAGAGATAAAAAATTACCTATAAAGCAAAGATCATCAGAGTCACAACAGTCTTCTAAACTCAAACCTATAAGTCAGGAAGACCTTGGAGTGACATTTTTGTGACACAAAATATCACTCCAAGCTCTTCATGTAAGAAGAAAAACTTTCTTGATAAAAGCAATCTTCATCCAAGGTAGATTTATCCTAAGCAACTATCTTTCAGAATCAATAGAGAAGATGTTTTCATAACAAAGAACAACTGAAGAAACTCATTAACAACCAACCCACTCCACAAAGCATTTTGATGGGTATTTTATGGTATAATGAAGATCACAATTCCATGAATAAAAACAGAAAGCAGCCACCCAGCAAAGCAAGCAACTAAGCAAAGCAGAAAAATGGGGGAATATCCAGTGGTGTGCCCTGCCCCCATGGCAATTGAGACTAGGTATGGTGATGCACACCTGTAATACCAGGGTTTGGAAGGCTGAAAACAGGAGAATTACTATGAGTACCCTCTTCATAGTGAAGCCCTGCAGAGCCTGTATTAAATACATAAAAAAGAAAGAATTTTTATTTTAATAAGATGGAAAACACATAAGAAATGGACAGATTCCTAGATACATAAGAATTACCAAAGCTGAATCAAGAAGACTTAAAAATCCTAAGCAGACCATTATTAGTCAATGATATTGAAATGTCATTAAAGACCTAGCAATGAAGAAAAGCTCATGTATTGATGGATTCAATGCTTAATTAAAAAAAATTTAGAGAAGATCAAATGCTATTATTCTTAAAACTTGTCAATGAAATTGAGAGGGAAGTAAGACTCCCAAACTCATTCATGGAAGCAAATAGTACCATGGTAGCAAAATGACAATAGGATCCATTTCCAAGAAGAATTAAAGGCCAATGACCTTAATGAACACAGATACAGAAATCCTCAAAAAAATGCTAGCAAGCACAATGCAGTACACCTGCAAGAAAATTATATACCACAACCAAATAGGATTCATTGCACGAGTGCAAGATGCTTCTACACATTCAATCAGTATATGTAATATAACATATCAACACAGCCAAGGACAAACTTCACATGATCATGTCAGTAGATATAGCAAAAGCATTGAACAAATTCTAACACCTGTTCATATAAAAAGCCTTTGAGAAAATTGGAATAAATGGTCTTTATCTCAATCTGATAAAAGCCATCTGTGATGAAACAATAGCAGCATCATACTAATGGAACAAAAAGTGAAATTTTTCACTTTATAGTCGGAAGCAACACAGGGATGCCACTATTCAAAATAGTCCTGGAAACATTAGTTACAGCAATTAGAAAAAAGAGAAAAAGCATAAAGATTGGAAATAAAGAACTTACCTTATCGTTATTTCCATATGACATGATTCTCTTCATAAAGATTCCAAAACTTTTAGCAAAATATTTTTACATCTAATGACTAAATTCAGTTACGTAGCTGGATACAAAATTAACACTCAAAAATAAATATCATTCTGGTGCACAAATAGCAAGCTTACTGAGAGAGAAACTGGAGAAAGCATGTATGTACAATAGCATTTAAAACATGAAATACTAAGGAATCAATCTAACCTAGAAGTGAAAGACTGAAGCTACAATACTCTGAAAGAGATCAAAGAAAGTATCAAAAATGGCAAGTAATCCCAAACTTTTGGGTAGGAAGAATCAACAAAGTAAAAATGGTCAAAATTCCAAAACTGTTACATAGATCTAATGCAATTTCAATCAAAATAGTGGTAACATGTCTCACAAAACTAGAGAAACCATTCCTAAAATTCTTATGCAACCAGAAATGATCTACAATAGCAACAGCCCTTCTGGGGGGTGAAAGCAAGGCAGAGTCATTACAGTCACTAAATTAAAATTATACTATAGAGCTACTGTGATAAAACAGCATGGTATTAGAAAAATAAAGATAAATGGAACAGGTTAGAAGATGGACAAACAACTCCAAATACACTCAGTCACCTTGTCTTTAATAAGGGGGCCAAAGACCTTCCCTGAAGAAAGATAACCTCTCTAATAAATTGTTTGATAAAATTGGTTTTCTTTCTGCTAAAAACTAAAAAAAAATAGACCTGTAGTTTTCGCCATACACTAAACTAAAATTGCAATAGATTTAAAATCTAAATAATAAAACTTGGGGCCAGGGAGATGGCTCAGTGGGATAAGCAATTCCCTGGCAAACGCAAGGGCCTCAGTTCAATCCCGGTTCTGAAACACACACACACACACACACACACACACACACACACACACACACACACAAAACAAAAACATTAAAACCTAAATCGCCAGGAAGAGAGACTATATAGAACTTTTGAACACAGAGGAGTATGTAAAGACTTTATGAACAACACTTCCACGCACAGGAAATACAACAGAGTTAACAAAATATTCATATTAGTAAAAAATTTGTGAATAGTAAAAGAAATCACCAACAAAAGAAAGAGTAAATCCTCAGACAAAAGAATGATATCTAAAATATGCAAATACCTGAAAAGAATCAAGTTCACTAAATTAAAAAAAAATCAAAAAATGCGATTTGAGATAAGTGCACATTTCTCAGATGAAGAAATACAAACCAAGTAAATATGTGAAAAAATGGTCAACAGTATTGGTCTTTTGAGGGACGCATATTAAAATTTCTGAGTTTCTACCTCATCCCAGAAAGAATGGCTATGATAAAGAAATTAATCAATAACAAATGCTGGAAGGACTCTGGGCAAAAAGGAATTGTTCTCTGACTGTTGCTGGGATTGAAGACTAGTGCAACCACTATGGAAATTAGTGAGGAGATGCCTCGAAAAATTCCTAAGTATCCTAAGGACAAGATTCCATTTGATCCCAGCTATTCTCCTCCTTGATCTTCCCAGAGAGTTAAAAGCACAGTCATATATACAAGGGCATCTTCACAATACCACTTTGTAATAACTATATATTGAACACAGCCCAAATATCCCTCAACCAATGAATAGGTAACAAAATATTTTATACACTAGAATAGTATTCTACCATAAAGTGTAAAGTTGAGACATACATAAGGAAATGAATGCACCTAGCGACCATACCTTTGAGTGGGATAAACAGAACCACAGTGTTTCTGTAGTGTAAGAAACTGCAAGCATATTATCCAAATGGTATAACAGATATTTTGAAATAGGAAAAAAATACTCTCATGGGAGGAGTTAGGAGAACAGGAGGAAGGAGAGAAAGAGAAAACAAAGATAACATGGAAACAAAGCTTTTGTGAAAGAGAAGGGGAAGAGGGGCAGAAAGGAGAGGAGGACAGTGGGAAAAAATTGTCTATAGCATGGAGAGGTACAAGTTTTATATGATGACTGTGAATATTATGTGTGTCTAAACTGTAACAACAAACTTAATTAATAACAAAATATATATTGTTCACCAAAACCAAGGTTTATTGGTAAAGTACCATGAATACATATAGAATATTACTGAATGTAGTACAGTAATAATGCAGAAAAATAATGTGTAGGCCTTGGAAAATGACCATAGCAAATTTGTTGACCAGTGAAGATAGTGTATAAAATAGCAGGCCATGGGTAAATAAGAATAAACTTTGACAATGATTTAACTACATTTTTATTATACGTTTATGAAGCCATGTGAATATACACAGAATGACAGTTTTTAACACAGTGTTCAACAATGTGTCCAAAAGAGTTTTATCTGAATAGTATATGATTTTTGAAGTTAATGTTTTAAAGTTAATACATTCTTTAAATTTTGAGATTATACCTCTTTGACAAATTTGCAAAATATCTTTGGAAGGACTTTGCATTTAAATAGTACTTAACACAATAAAAAGCTACTGCATTTTTTGTTATTCCATTTATTTTCCTTTCCTCCAAGTTTACATAAACTATATATAGAACTTTGACAAATCATTATCAAAGCTTATTTTTAATACTTGACTGGGTATTTTATATACTATCTTCACTGGTCAACAAATGTGCTGTGGTAATTTTCCGAGGCCTACACATTATTTTCCTGCATTATTACTGCATTACTCTATTATATAATTAACTTTAAAATTAACTTTATATAGTACCCATTATCCTTCTAATGCTAGCATTATGTCTATAAATATCCAGTGAACTTTTCCAAGTGAACATACAAAGTTTATCATGATATGCTATCTTCATTTATCTTTAACATGTAACTTTTGAACCCTACATTGCTTAATTTGTTAAAGACTACTTTCTTCATATTATCGCATATTTTCTCTAGCTATGCAAAATATTATGAGGGTGACATAAATTAATCGGACCCTCGACATTTTTCTTGGCTTCCTTGTGAACTGGAAGTTTTTATTTTCCTGTTTTAAACACAGGTTTGCTTGATTCTATATTTACTCATGGTATTACTAGACTATGATGTAAAGTGTTTAAGTCTACTCAGAGATAAACTAAACTGAAGATAGTGGTAAAATTTCAAATAAAAATATATAATTAAATAATGCTGAAAACGTGAAAAAGCTATGTCTGTATATTTCCATACATATAATTAAAAGTAACTGGTTAACCATGACTAATACACATGACAGAGCAATAGAATGCAATGTTTTCCTTACCACGTAGCCAAGCGTATTACATTCTACAAGCAGGATTTATTGATGATGCATGGAAATCAATTTCTTTCAAATGCATTTTAAGGACATAAACAAGCAATGTGGTTACCGAGGGCAAAATTAAGCATAAAAACATATTGCTCTGAGGCAGAACAAAATTGTTTCTTGCAGGGAACGATATTGCAGAGGCTCAGCATGGGACCTAAATTCTATTTCAAGGAAGAGACAAGAAAACGAAAAACACATTAATAATAAACCTCTGTCCATGATCACAGAAATCTAAATTTTCTGACTTGAATACCTGTATGACAGTAAGATTGGTATATGGCTTCTGAAAGTTAACTGTTATCATGTTTGTAGGATGAAGCTATCTCTTTTGGATTCATTGTACTAAAAATATAGGTAAATTGTGAAGATTCCTTGCTTGGATTACTTTTTTTCATCTTCTCCTTTTAAGGTATTTCAGAGAAAACAGTTGTTTGCTTTTCATAGATCATAGACAAAAATGAGCATATCTTTTAAAATTGTTTCCACAGTAGTATTTGGTGTAGTTCCTGGAGTGCATAACATAGCATAGGAGCATATTTTTGTGATAGCAAGTAATTCTCTACCATTATTTTCCCTTGAACATATTTTCCTCCTTCCTGCTCCTCGCTCTGCAGTAGCTAGTAGCTTTAATGACAAAAAAGAATCTGGGTTAGTAGTTTTTCTTAAGCCTTGCAAAAATTACTGCATATGGCTGAACTGATGAGTGACTGACGTGAACTGCACTGCAGTACTGGAGGGAACCACCCTGAAATACTCGGTCATCTGTCAACACAATCTAACCTAGGCCTGAGATCAACCCACGTTCCAATATTGGATTTTTACCTTGTTGCCCGTTTTATTATTGTGTCATCTAAACTACAATACTATTTTTTAGTAGCACGTGCTCCTGCTCTCTGATAATGAATAGAGCAAAAGCATATCAATATCAAGAAAAAAAAGCTGAATACACACAATCATCATGAAATTTCACACTGTGATGTATCATCTCTGATGCCATAGAGCAGATGTACTATATTTAGTTTTAATATCCCAGAAACAGCATGAGTTCAAAATTGTGCATTCATCAGTTCAAATAGGAAACTATTTCATTTTCCATATTTTTTTCTTTTCATAGCTATCAAGAATATATTCTCTTTTTATCTCTCTTGCTCCCTTTTTATGATTTTCAATAGATACTGGAAACTTTCTACTTATACCTTTATGAAATTTTGGATTAACTCACCATCTTTTAGTTTCATAATAGAACATTCTATAAGGTTACAAAATTGTAATTAGAATTTTACAATTATGTTAACACAATATCTGTTTTGGAACACTTTGAGGCTCATCTGAGAAAAAAGTAGAAAAATTTGAGTATTGAAAAATATGTATCTATCATCTATTCATATTAATATTCATTGATAATTTAGTTTTTAAGCATTTTGAAAAATGATTATTTTCCTTTTACTGAAGAACTGATAGCTTTCATTTTAATTGAAAGACTAATTTTATTGTAATATTTAAGTAAAACTGTGTCAAAATGTTTTTGTGTTATTTAGCTGCCACATATCAAAACTTTGTTTATATATACCCTTACTTTTTAAAGCATATGTAAATTATTTTATACATTTAAATTGATTGGTTAGCTGGTATCACTAATAATTTTAAAAGAATTTCTAGAATTAATTTGTTAGTGATTTTAATATTCTGTATTTAAAAGTGTATGTATGTGTATTTGTGCGCACATGTATGTGAGTGTGTATCTGAAAGTTTCAAGGAGAAATATCTGTGAAACAACGTAATAAATTAAAAAACACCCCCGCATGCTGTGTTGGCCCTGCCTGCAGGACGTGCTGAGACAGCCATTGAGACTGGGTGTGGGGGCGCTCGCCTGGAATCCCAACGCTTGGGAGGCTGAAAACAGGAGAATCACTATGAGTCCAATCTATATAGTGAGGCCGTGTAGACCCTCTACTAAATACATTTTTTAAAAATTAAATAAATAAATATATAAAATAAATTGAAAATGTTCTTTTGAATTGTAAAATGCCTGAAGAGGAGATTCTGACTCTCTAAGATCCTTACAATGGAAGCTCTATCATGAACTGCTTTGTCTTTTTTATTTAACTATTATTTTCCCAGTGTGGGAAAGCACACTTACTGCAATTAACTGATGCATATATAATAAATATACTAATTAACTGACTAACCTTCCTAGTATTTTATACTGCTTCAAAAATGAAAGATTAAGTTTATTGTTTTCACAAAGTTATATAGAAACAGAAGTGTGAACACAATCAGCATGTTTTGACTAATTAAATGCAGTGATTAAAATAGGTAAATATTAGCAGAGATTAATTATTGACTTCATCTAAACATTTTTATCTGTCTGTCATTCCAAGCGTTTACATATAAAATTAATTTTAAGCAAACTGAGAGGTACCAATGTGTTGGCCAGTACTTTGAAATCCTTCTCATTAATGATTTTTTTCTTTTCCCCTGTGAGATTTATTTTCCATATCACATATTTATTTCTTCTACACATTTTGTTATGAGCAAAGATTTATGGAATTATCAATACTAATGCAGTCTTCATTCATTAGACTTTTCTTCATGGATATGGATGAATTAGGATATTAGGTATTTGTACAGTATTAAAATACTTATATGTATTAATCCCAGGACATCTAAAGATAGGGAAACATTTATCATAAATTTTATCTCTCCAGACATGCCAATTTTTGCAATGTTTTACTCTTTTAAGCTTTTCCAATAGCTTCAGCCATTTGGTTTGCATGACAGAATTGGGTTAGTTAATAGATTATATCCTTAAGTATAAAAAGTAGCATAAAGAAAATTTTAGTTATTTTGAAAGAGAAAATATTTCTTAGCATATGAAATGGCAGACAGTAAGTCTACGTAGACATTGAAATTGTTAAGAAAATTCAAAGCCAGATATAGGTTCACAGAACATATTTACAAAGCATGTATCCCAAAAGAACTTATTTTTGGAATATATAGAGAATTATTTACAGTTAATAATTAGAAAAATAGGGCTGGTCAGATAGTTCAGCAGATTAAAGTGCCTTTTTAGGCAAAGTTCAGCATCTGGGGTTTGATTCCTGGCATGCCACGCTGACCCTGTCCCGTGGGCGTGCTGAGATGTCCACTGAGACTGGGCGTAGTGGTGCACGATTGTAATCCCAGCACCTGGGAGCCTGAAAACAGGAGAATCACTATGAGTCTGATCTGTAGTGAGATCTTGTAGACCCTGTACTAAATACTTAATATTAAAAAATAGTAATTTAAAAAATAGAAAATCAGGTAAATAGTGGAACAGAAATTATACAAAATATATGCACATAAAACTGGATAGAAAAGATATTCAGTACAAGGAATCATAGGAAAACACAATTAAATTCATTGTAAATGCCTCTTTACATATACTGGGAAAGCTAAAATTATTTGTGAAAATCATTTCATTAAAAGACAAAAACTAAGGACACAATTGCTGTGAAATTACGTTGAAAACTGTACCTATGGTCCATAGTCAGAAGAAACAAAATGTTACAGTAATAATTTTGGAAAACAGCTTGCAACTTTCTTACAAAGCTAAATGTATGTTTACTGTACAATAATTCCATTACTATTTATTGATAACAGAGAAATAAAAGCATATGTTTATGTTACAGCTTATCTATCAAGTTTTACAGCCATATTTCATAGCAGTTAAAAATAGATAACTTGAGTATCTATCAGTATGTTTCTTAAAATTAGGTTCTAAAGACTCAGATCATGTGTTCCATTATAAAAAGAAGTCAACTCATTTAAGCATAATAATATGTATGAAGTTCAGAAACACACTGAGTGCAATAACACAGACAGGAAGCACATAACAAAGTACTCCAAGTAGAAAGAAACTGTATTGAAATCTAATGTATCATAAAGGTTGTTGGCTGCCTGGAGACTTTGATGCAAGTGGTGTTCAAGAATTTGGGTACTGAAATGTTCTATAGCTTACCATGGTGGAATTTTACATAGTACATGCATTCATCATCATATGTTAAAGTAATATTTTTTTAAAAAATGTATCTTTTACAGGGTGTCATTATGCAGCTCAGACTCATAGTGATCCTCCTGTTTTCAGCCTCCCCAGCACTGGGATTATAGGCAAGCACCACCACGCCCAGACTCATCACTGGCTCAGCATGCCTAGGGTTGGGGATGGAGCTGTGTGTGATGCCAGGGATTGAATCCTGGTCCCTATGCTTGCCTAAGCAGATGTTCAGTCCTTACTTGGCTGAGCTATCTCACGAGTCCTTAAAGAGCTAATTTGAAATGGATGCATTATAAGGTATGTAAAAAATAAATTAAAATTGAACTCAAATAAATGGCTAAAGCCACCAATTAAATGGCATTTTCAGGTTTGTCATATACTTCTGACTTGGCTGGTTACAGTAAAATATCTAACTCTAAATTTTCAGTGGAGAAGGATTCATCATTTTAAAGTAATTCTATATTCTTTTTATTTGCAATGAATAAATATAAAGGATAGTTAACAGATTGTGGGTCTCTTCTTTAAAAAGGAAGATCCATAAATTGATGATGACCTCCATTTACACATTTAACATTTCATTTTTAATTTTCATTATACATTCCATTAAAGTACAATCAAACCCAAATTTTATGTTTGCTACACTGTGTATACCAATTATTTGAATTTGCATACTGTAATATCCATCATCTTATAAGTAATTTCAAACAAGATTTAGAGAGAAAAAGCTGTTTTAGATCTCTGATTTGAGTACCTGATTAATTCCAAATCCTCAATATTTGTTTTGGATTTCTCCAGACAGGAGACAATTAGAAACAGAATTTATGCATCTGTGGGTTGAAAAGTTATTTAAATTAACCTATCCTCAGGGAAACTTGGAGAACTCACTTGCTGCCCTCCACTGACTATAAACAAGCAACCCTTAGATCAGACCACACATTGCTGTAGCCTGTTTCTGGGTGCAAGTTGGACTTGGCCCTCCTGTCAACTTTCTCTGATTTAAAAATATAACACAGTTCTATGTTTGTGTTGTCATCTACTCTAGTTTCACTGAATTATTTCTCACCAACAAAATAATATGAAATCTTATTTAAAAATTTCAATATATTTCCAGATACATTTAGAACTGTTCTGTATTTTAATTTAGCAGGGAATGCTGTTACATGCTTCACATCCTATATCATTAGTTTAAATGAAAAATCAATATAAATCATAAGATAAACAGTTGAAAATCTAATTTGAGGAATGTAAAATCTACTGTGCTCCATAAGTTTACAAATCAAATGATAAAATAATTCTGTTCATATATTTTCATGTATGTCCTGAATTCCCAAAGAGTTTAAACATTGAAGCTTTTTGAGACTGTATGGGAAATTGTTTTCTAGATTTCAGTTTCAGGAAGAATACTAACAGGAAGATTTGAGCAAGAATATGTGGTATTACGAAGGCTGTGGAAGTGAAACATTAATGTCCAGCTCTGAAATCACCACTTTGGTGGGAAATTTGCTCCTGTAGACTAAGTGGAGAGGACTTTGAGTACATAAGAAGCAGCCTCAAAATAATGTTAACAATATACAAAATGTGACTTAAGCTTCCATATGCAATCCATACACACATTTGTTAAAAATATTTTTAAAGATTTCTTGAATTTTTAAAAAGAGTACAAAATAGTATAAAACCAGGAAAAAAAAATTACAAGTAATGCAGAATTTCCCTTAACAAAGCAATATGAATTTTATAGTATTTCTTGTGATGCATGATGTAGTCGCCTAGTTTTTCAGGACCACTCTGATTGTTTAAATTTTTGTTAATTATGAAGTTCAAAATAAAGTTCTAGAATTTTGTCAGCTTACTCTGGCACTTTTGAGTTTTCATGTTGTTTAAGTTCAAATGAATACTGCCTAATGAATATCTGTTTTTTTCTGCTTTTCCAAACACAATTCTACATAATTTCTTTCCATATACTCATCAAATCCCACAACATAAATATTATAACTCCATATTTTAAATCTCTAATACATAAATACAACCAGAGGTCATGAGAAGAAGTGAAATTTTGGGCTTTGCCCGTGAATTCTTTAATCAATACTGTATATTCTGGCTCTACTTCAGATGTAAGTTTAAATCAATTTGTGGTCTTGAATGAATTAATTTGCTTCTGTATTCCTTAGCATTATTTTAGAGATAGTAAGAATTTGATAGAGAAAAATTCCAATATTATTTCTGCTGAAATTATTCTATCTCATTTCAGTGGAAACTTTATTTTTCTTCTATTACAACATCATCATTTTTCAATGGTAGCAGATTTTCACTCTTGCTGGATAAAGATTTTTATGGTTTCTTAGAACTTACACTCTCCTTGTCCTATTTGTTTACAGTCAGTACTAGTAAGTTTAAACCATAATATAATCTGTTTTCTCATTAAAAGTTTTCATTCTATATAATATTGGAATTGCTAAACTAAAAATATGACAATCTTAACCAACTTGCTAACATTTTCATGTTAGAAAACTACATATATATCTTATAGCCTCATTAAAATTTTCTATCATTTAAACAGTAAATATCATTTTACATAGGAATTTCAAACATTTTTGCAGCAAATTTTATAGAAGTTTTATGGTGACCTGAATATTAAGATTAATACAGAGTTCTATATGTTGGATATATTTCTATTCATTGTTTAGAATATATAGAATATAATGAAAATATATAACAAAAAAAGTTGAAGTTATATAGTTTAGTGTGAATAATAGTAAACTTGCTATTCTAAGAGATTCTCTTTGTTAACAGTTTGTTTAACTTTTTAATGAGCATTTTGAACAGGATTATTTATTTCTTTGTAATGTAGACATTTTTACACATGGGCATTGAAAAGAAGTAGCCAAAGAAGTTTAACCCACTTAAAATAAAGAAGTGTAAAATATATTTATTACTGGCATAGAGATACATAAGGAAGGAATATTTGAAAATTCTTGTTCCTTACAAAACTATTTATACCCAATTCCCTATTAACCTATACAGTATAAAAATGCTCAAAATAATCTTAAACTCTTTCCTGACCTCCTTCTTAATGTATCATGGAGTTAATTATTTAAAATTTACTTATTCTATATGGGCTTTCAATCTCTTCTCAAAAACCTTAGCACATGGGATGCTAGTTACTTTATATCACCTTCTACTTAAACTACAAAAATGCATTCATAAGTTGAAGCTATTGTATGGTGCAGAAAACAAGTATGAGTGATTGAGTTCAATCTCCAGCCACGTTCCCTGTTCTTTCACTTACAAAGAACACCTTTCTGTTTCATGAAAAATATTTTTGTTGCAAACAAATACTAACAAAAATAAACGTTAAAATATTTTTAAAAGCAAAATTTTGTTCTAAAATGAAAAATGGTTACATTATTAAAATAGAGTGTTTTTATATTTAACCTACAACAAATCATTCAATAGATGCTATTTCAAGGTTAAAGACATTTCATCTCATATGAATGTTCTAAGGAAAATGCCAAGTTTAATGTGTGTTAATTAAATATTTTAGTATACTATTTCTCACATTAAAAATAGTCTTCAAAAACTTATGCTACATAAATTTACTATATATAGACCAATAGAAAATACAGGAGTTCAGCTTCCTAACACTAGCTTTTTGGTGCATTTCATACATTTTTGAGATAACTAATAATTACATATTGTTTTAATCTATAGTACATTTAAAGGGGTAAATAGGTATTTCATATGGTTAATGATATGTAAATACAAATCTGATTCTTTTTAGCCTCAAACAAACAAAACATTTTTTGAAAGTCACAAAAAATGCAAATTAAAAAAGTTGTGCTTCATGCTTGGAAATGTTTGCAACTTGCCCTTATGAATTATACATATAGGTAGCTGATCACAGTCATTATATTTTATGAATCTTTGTAAATAGCATCCTCATGCATTGATGTTATGGAAACAGAAATAGAAGTATTGAACTGTGTTTCAGTGAACAATTTCCTATTGCACCCATATTCAGTTTTAAACATTGCCCAATTGTTCTCGGCTTTTTGGGAAAGATAGGTAAGTATAGGATGGATTTTATGTTTAGCTCTATATATCATTCATATATGTATATGTATATGTATATGTATACCTATGTATTTTAATTTTTGGAGGTATGATCTTATTTTATAAAGTATCATTGAAAAA
The DNA here is from genome assembly GCF_000260255.1 of Octodon degus. Classification (NCBI taxonomy): domain Eukaryota; kingdom Metazoa; phylum Chordata; class Mammalia; order Rodentia; family Octodontidae; genus Octodon; species Octodon degus. The sequence continues at coordinate 2,367,208 of NW_004524764.1, read as the reverse complement.
TAAGCTTATAAAAATTTGTGAAATTTATTATTTTAGTTTTGTTAACAAAAATTATACTGTAAAATGCATTTTTTGTTTTGACTGTGAACACACTGTCAGATATTTTTAATTATGAATTCTTTATCCACTATTTTGTCACAGGTTGATACAAGACATTAACCCCAATTCTTACAGCTCTTTGGATCTAAATCTAACAAAATGTGCCATAAGTGAGCAGTTTTCTCTGTCTTGTATATAGGCAACCACAAACAAAAATCTATTAAACTGTGAGCCGAAATAAGGCTAGTATCTCCAACAGATATCTATATCTGGTATATTGCCCAGAACCAAAAATCTAGCCAACACATTAAATGTGGTCGATAGGATGTTACAGATGTGGTTTATCACTTGCCAAGTTAGTTTTTAAGAGCATGTGCACACTCGTCCTGTTCTCTCTGATTTCTATTCTCACAAGCTTGTGAAAAGCTGAAACACACATAGAAAAAGCTGAACCAATATATATCTTGTGGATGGCAAGCCTCTTAGAGACTAGAAAGTGTGTTCAGCTAAACTAAATCAAGCTCAGCTGAACAGTAGATTTGCTTAAATAATAAACAATTGCTGTTTTTATGCAATATATTATGTATTGGTAACTGGTTTGTTTTGAAAATTAGTAGCTTATGTTATTCAATCTAGCATCCCTTAAATATTCCAAGATTGCACATGCTTCATTTTTTTTGAAACTTAACCTATACCACAACTGATTGCTATAGTCACTAATATTTGTAAAGAGTCTAAGGAAGACAAACCACTTATCCCTTACTACTGTGTAAGAACTCTGTTATGGCTTGTGTCTAGATGTCCCTACAAAGCCTCATGCAGTCACAGATTGGGCTGTTTGGTGGGGTTGGATCTAAGGTATATGATGCTGGGGTTAAAGATGTGTGATTAGCAAATTAGTCCACTGATTGGTTAGGCATAGTTTCAGTGGACAATGAGAAGGTGGCACCACCCAAAGGTTGTGTAGTTTGGAAGAAGTCCACAGGAGAGTCAGAATGCTGGCACTGCTGCTTCACCACTTTGCTTCTTTGCTGCTTACTGCCTTCAGCCTGCCATGAACTGTTTCTCCCCTGTGATGTCCCTATGCCATACCACTCTGTCTTGGAGCCAGCCAATTATGAATTGAATTGTGAGACAAATAAATCTTTCTTCCTCTACCTTTGTAGGTCAGATATTATACCTCAGCAATGGGAATAGTAACTAAGACTATTTCTAAGTAAAAAATTGAACAAGAGTAATACGAACATGTTTACTACTGTAACAAATTTATTTCAAGAAATCAGATGGGGCAGAAATTGCCAAAAATGAATGATAAATTGTTCTTAATTATAGAAAAGGGTAATAATGGAACAAAGATTTTTTTTGAGCCTTCTGGTACATTTAAAATTTGTATATTATCAGTGGCTTATGTATAGTTTTCTAATCATTACTGGGGCTTCTCAATCAGTACTTGGTATGACTGTGATGGTCGCCAATGACAGTTGTCACATCAAAATCAAGAAAACTCATGGACTCATGACAAGAGAAGAGAACTGATTATCACTCTGGTTATTAAAGGAACACACTATCTTTAGTAATGAGAACAAAGTGGTTCTATCCTAAGAAAGAAAATGCATTCTATGAGAGGAGTTAAAAGATATTTCAAGGAAGACACATGTTTTATTTGAGTTGATAGTGCTGGGGACAGTTGAGCTATGGTACAGGGACAGGCTAGGCAACAGCACAGACAATGTTTCCTGCATCCTGTGGATGTGAGGACATGGCCAGGTTGTGCTGTGCTCTGTCTTGATTAGCAAATGACCATTTAGGATGCACATCAGGTCAAGACCTATTACAGCTCACATGCAAAGTGCTATATATGCACATTCAAAATACCTCATGTACACTAAAAAAAACATTTTTAGTGCTGATTTTCACACCTACATTTTTTCCTTAAAAAAATTAAAAAGAGGCTGAGCTTAGCTGCATGGTACAGGCCTGTGTTTCAGTACTCAGGAGGCTGAGGAAAGAGAATCGCCATCTCTCTGAGATCAGCCTGGGCTACCCATGAGTTTCAGACCAACATAGTCTACAAAGCAAATTCAAATCTAATCCAAAATATGGATTGAAAAAAATCTAAAAACAAAAACTAAAGAAAAAAAATTAAGAAAGGACAGCTATTAGAATTGTTTCAATCACAGTAATGGCGTCATTAGCTTGTGATGAGGACTGTTTCATATTTTGGATTTTAAAAAATTGTGCAATATTTGTACATGTTCAGTACCTACAAG
>NW_004524764.1:2350170-2364799 GCF_000260255.1 Octodon degus | reverse complement strand
GTTTACATATTTTATGTACAAACATATAAGCACATGTTTGCACATAAATATGTATATATCTGTATACTTAAACAATTTTTACACAAAACAATTATTGTGTATGTATGTAGTCTTCAATTAACAGAAAATGCAATGGTGTCCCTATTGGTTCTGCCCATATAGTATGCTATCTTTCACATCACCATCAATTTTCCGTCTCTGTTCCTCTCTCACTGGTGAACAATCATTAACTTTCTTGTGCTTATTTCTATCTAAATACTTAAATGATAGAATATGAGATACCAGTCATACAGTGTCCAGCACTAAGTAAGCCACACAGCCGCATCACCAGAGTATCTGTAGTGGCTATATTAGAAAAGGCAGCTTTGTGTTCAGATACACTGCTATTCTTTGATTGACAACTTATATGCATACATGCATATGCATATGTGTGTATATGTTCTTCAGTACTTAAAATCCAAATCAGTTGCAGGACCCAGTTGTTTCTTGGGAAATAAGCATTCTATTGTGTGGCATTTTATGTGCTTTTTCTGGTCCTCTACTTACCAGCAACATTTTTGTTGGTTATTTTGTCATAGAAATATCTAGGTGATTTTATGTGCTGACTTTTTTGGTCTTTTCTGCACAATGCTCTAATCCTTGCTTACATCCATTACATATTTTATACACTCATCCTTGATCACCTATTCCAGTGTTGATAATGTCATCTTCCTAGTCATTATTATGTTATCTTGAATCAGATCATTCAGCAATATAACCATTTATCCAAAACTGAAGGTTCACTACTGAAGATGAAAACTTCTTTTCTATCCTTGACAGAATGTAAGGCATGTTTTTGGAACACACCAGGAGGTTTGATATTATATGTTTCTTGACATATAGAGTCCTTGAAAAACACGTTTCACCTTTTCACATTCCAAACACCATTTTTTATCTCTTCATCTTTAGTGTCTTTAATCTCTACTGAACATAGTCACAGGTGATAGGTTGTGTCAGGCATGAATACTAGGTCTTCATTCACAGTGTCCTAATCTCTGGAAATAGAACATACAACATCCTAAACTTATTTTGAAAACCATCCACTTCTATGACTTAGATTAGTGCTGCCTGCACACTGACCTAGAAAACCTTTTTATATTTATTTTCAATTGAGCTGAAGATACCCAAGTGGCAAGGCTACATTTCTTAGATCAGATTTGTGGAAAAGAGCATGGCATAAAAATTATTTTCATTAGAATTTAAGCTGGAAAATGAACAATAAAATATCCAAGGAATAACATAATCTTCAAACTTCATCCAGTCCTTCTAACCTTTACTATGAAAAAGCCAGTCATACAGAAAGAGTAACCAATCAGAAAAGACATCTCTGGTGAGCCATAGTATGTACTAATGCAATAATGGAATGCATTCTTTTAGAACAATAGCAAATGGGGCTGGCAAGACAGCTCAGCAGACTGGGATTCAAGGTGCAACATGCCCCGCCATGACAGCTCTGCTCCTGGGGTGCGCTGAGACAGTGATTAAAACTGTGCATGGTGGTGTATGCCTGTAATCCCAATGCTTGAGAGGATGAAACAGGAGGATCACGACAAGTCTGATCAGTGTAGTGAGGCCCTGTAGACTCTGTGCTAAGAATACATAAAAATAGAACAATAGAGACTCAAAACTGCCTAATGCAGCACTTGCACTTTAGTGACTGCTGCTTTATCGTATACTAGGACAGTTGCTTCATCTTTAGCATCCTTAATCTCTCCAGGGTTGTTTCCTCAAATGTAATTAGTGTTAGGGCAAACAACACAAAAGCAGAGATGTTTTACTAATTCTTTGGACGAATTTTTTGTCATCAGATTCTTACCTGCAGCGACCTTGGCCGTCTCATCAGTGCTTTTCTCCACCGCCTTATGATGAACGGACGCTTCATCACCACAGATCTGAAAACGAATTGACCATTGAATCTCTGTTCAACCTGTTCAATGCAAAAATTCAACAATTTATTTTTCTGTTTCTTCTAGTTCTATGCAGTCATCATTTCTTTTTCTTTTTTTGTTTTCCAGTACCAGGCATCAAACTCAGGACCTTGAGCTCACCAAGTAGGCGCTTGACTCACTGGGCCACCTCCCCAGCCTAAGCCATCATTTCAATGCTTACCTTCAGCTAAATGATTTAACACCTAAATTACTATCCAGTTTTGCCAATAGCTTGATTTTTCTGGATAATTACTAAACACATACGATTTTTCATTTTCTATATTTTCCACAGGGGCATTTCACCTTTTCTTTTTCTTTTTAATATATTCAGCAATATCTTTATACCACAGAGTGAAAATAACAAAAAGCAAATCAAAAAAAAAAGTCCACAGTGAAAAATATATGTAGATTTGGGACCTGTGTGGGGCACTTTGGGTAACCAGCCTTTGACTTTCGACCTACATATGTTCACTGTCAGTCCCCCTGATAGGAGTACTTGCTCGGGGGAACCTGGGCATGTGGTGGACTCTAGGAGGTTTTTCTTGCTGAATAAAATATGAGTTGTGTGTTTCCTTTTGAGTGCCATTCACCACACAAAATCCAGTGTAAAAGTTAGCACTGGTGGCATAAAATCCGTACCAAATAGTTTTGAAATGATGAACCACTTCTGATTTTAGGTTCTGATTAGAGAGCTCAGTCTGAACCACAAAGCCTCTAGAAACATTAAAATAATTCATACTTGTACAACAGTCTATGGAGACAGGCAGATATGTTGATGTCATACATATACATATATATGTATATTAGATATGTTTTTATATGTTTATGTAAGTTTCATATACCTTTCTTTTTTATATAGCTTTCAAGTTTCACATAAAAGTTGTTCATGGTTTAAGACTATATCCAATTATGTAGGACAAATAATGATAAAGATAATATTTCTCAAAGATTATTACTTATTCTGGCAATTCTTTTCAAATATTCTGTTTAAAATAAAAACAAAAGTAAACAAATATAATTTTGGTATAAACCTTTAAGTAAATACACACATATCTTTTACTAAACTGCTCATACTATAAGTACTTTTCTTTCAATGGTAATCCAATTTTCTGGCCATTCTGACCTATATTTTCAAAACCTTTTTAATCAATGCAGTTGTAGCAACAAAAGGAAAAATGTCTTAAGATAACTTGATTTTAAAGTTATTCTGTGATTTAGATCAAAAGGCATCTAGAACTGGAGAAAGAACATCAAGAATCTGTCAATATTCTACTGCTTTATATAAATTTATTAATGAAATTCTTACACTGTCCACATATCTCTCTCAAAATCCATGACTTGCAGTCACAAAGTCCGTGGTAGTGATTTTCATTCACAGTATTAGAAACACATTCAAAATACAACCTCATAATTTCATTTTTATAGGATGTTTTAATTTCTGATAAGCTGCATAAATTCATTTTCTTTCTTCTTTAGAATAATTGTCTATATCAGCTGTAATAATGCATTTTTATTTATTGTAAGGTGTTTCTCTCCCATGAATACCTGAGAGCAATGATTTTTAAATCTTTTATTAATTACTCCCTCTGTAATAAGTGGGGATATGACAAGCAAATTTAAGTGGCCAAATAAGAACTATTTAAAGAATAAGGGACATCAGCTCAATTTAATTCTTTTTTTTTTTTTTTTTTTTTTTGAACCGGGGATTGAACTCAGGCCCTCATGCTTGCCAGGGAAATGCTTATTCTACTGAGCCATCTCCCCGCCCCTAAATCTTTGAGAATCATATCTCTTTAAAGATGCTCTCAAGTATTTAAAAGGTCAAATATCAAAAGTGGAATCATTTAATAAAATGAAACTATCATCTCTGCTCTGTGGTAGGGATAGAGAAACAAAAGAACCTATAAAAAGAAAAGTGAATTTTGAAAGGGAGAGAAAGAGGTCTCATTTCTGCAATTGAGTCTAATGAATACAAACGCCACTCCCCCCCGTGGACCATCCAGACTGACATAAGAATGCAAGAAATGGTAGTTGAGGAGGCAGCATGAATGCTGAATGGCGGGCAGTGTCGCAGCAGGAAGTAAGCACACCGGCAAACACTAATGTAAAAACGCAGGACAAAGTCAAACTAGGTGATATTTGAACACTTCAGATACACATCTTATCGAAACACATTCTTTACTAAATCTATGCTTTAGAAAATTAATTACATTTGCGATAAAATATGTGAGCTTATGCATAGGACCTGCTAAGTCAGGATGCCAATGTGGAATCTTTGCTACGCTTTAGTCAGCAGGCAATGAGAACTGGAGCTGGAATAGTTTCAGTGAGAAGGGAGAGAGACAGAGAGAGTGATTTAGAGGTGATATCAAAGGGGATTGTGGACAACAGATGTATTAAGAGAGGAGGGGACTGAAAAATGCTTCCAGGGTACTAGACAGATCTGACCATGATGACACTGTAATTTTAGCTTGGAACTGAAGGAGAGATGTAGTTTCACTTTTTCAGAAACTTTCCAGGAAAACTCCCAGTTTATTAGTCACAAAACTTTTAAAACTTTAATTCACTTTAATTTTTATTTCATCTTAGAATAAAATCTCCAAATTTTTGTTCTATTTATTCTGTTCCTATCAACTTCCATAGGCAGAAAAGTACTGTATCCTTTTTCATCTATCGATAAATCCCTTACATATTGTCTTCTATCAGTGAATCTATTAACTACGTTATCCATTCAGTCTCAACATTCCCTGGTCAGGAACAGCATGCCAAAAACAAATATCCCTAGAGCTGAAAAGATGAATACAGGAACAGAGAATAAGTCTTCAAAACCATTCACGTTCTGTCAGAAGTAAATGAGTACATTTATCTTTACATACGCCAATTGCAGTGGCTGAGTGGATATGGAGTTCTCGGTTTATTTCTGTTTGTCAAGCTAGTAAATTAATGACCAGAGCCGACTACTTTTTAAGATTCCTTTTCTTATTAACTTTATCACTATGGTTTATCTCAGGTATACAAATAAGCATTTGAATCTTTATAATTCTGTTAGTCATATTAATGAAATTTCATGGAGCAAATGTTAAATTCAATCACTGTTGTAATAAAAATAGATAAAAAGGTCCTCTGTTCATTTTCCCCCCAGAGAGAACTCTAATTTACATTAGAGTTCAACGAAGATATTACAACTGCTGATTTTCATTAAACATATTCACATTTTCACAGATTGGTGTGTGTGTGTGTGTGTGTGTGTGTGTGTGTGTGTGTGTAGTGTATAACTGCATCTTCTTTTAAAGGTTGACTTACTTCAGTACAGTCAAATTACCTAGTGTATCCAGCACACAGTGCTTTTTGTGTTCCTGTCTTGTGATGTCCCAACCCCAACACCTTTTTCAGTTTGGTCCTCTTCTTTTGATAAGCACTACAAACTTCCCTCTATTTCAAAATTACTCTGTAAGTAGGTGCAGACAATGGACAAGTTCTGAAGTTAGCATTTTTTAACTCAATGTCTAGGTCAGGATGTACATCCTATAGTATGTGTAATTGCTATTCATTGCTTTTATATTTTTGAGAAGTGTTCATTGGTTTTCATAAAACACAGTATGGCCAAGCTCCCACCACATGAAATGTTGCCCCCTCTATCATGCGCTGCCTTGCCTTGGAGCCAGCCAATTATGGACACAAACCTCTACAAACTGTTAGCTAAATAAAGATTCCCTCCCTTAACGGTGGATGATCATATTTTGTTTCACTCAGCAAAGAGAAAAGTATGACAATAAGTAACATGTGAGTGATTTAGTTTCTCTATATCTTAACCAAAATTTGGTGTTGTTGCATTTTTTTTATTACAGCTACATGTGCCACTAAACTATCTCTCTGTCATAGTTCTTACATCATGAAGACACCTGCAAGTAGTCTGTAGTTATTTTCATACTTTTTTTTGTGCAGAGGGGAGTAAGAAGGGTCTACAGGGTGTTCAGGGTCTCACTACTACATCAGACTTGTAGTAATCTGCCTGTGTACAGCCTGCCAAGAGCAGGGATTATAGCCATGCGCCACCACGCCCAGTCTCAATTGCTGTCTCAGCGTGCCCCAGGGTGGGGCCGGCACAGCAGGTCCAGGAATGGAATTCCGGCTCCTGAGCCTGCTTGCAGGTGCTTTAATCCACTAAGTTATGCTATTTTGATTTTGATTAATGTTGTAATATGCTGACCAGAGCCTCCAGCAACAGTGTTGTCTCAATTGTTGGGGCTGTTGCATGAAGGTAGTAGGCATAGAGAAATACTCTGTCCCCTTAGATATTGCATAAGTTGTCTACAGAGACATCTCAGAGGTCTCCGTGCCTGCCTGCAAGTGCAGGGACCCAAGTTCAACCCTCAGTACTGCATGTAGGCTCGCCCAGAACCCGAGAACATGCTGTGTGGATCCTGAAACCAGGTGTGCTGGTACATACCTGTAATCCCAGTGCTTGGAAGACTGAGACAGGAGGACTATAAGTCTGAACTGTGTAGTGAGACCCTGTATCAAATAAATAAATGAATAATGCAAAATTGCATAAGTTGAATAGATTCCATAAGATTATATCTTTTCTTAAGAGAAAGCACCTCCAGAGACCAACTTATCAGGGTCTCCAGTGATCTTCCATTACTGGAGACAACACAGAAGGACAAGTTGCATTTCATTTTTCTGAGGAACTTGAATGTTTATCTCTGACTTCTCTCTTCCATCTCATTTCTTCTATTTCTTTTCTAAAGTTTTGATCTGAAAATGCTGTTAATTTTGCATACTGAAATCTATATGTCCCATATCATTCCATATAAGGCAAACTACAATCCCATTATGATTTAAATTATTTTACTGTTCATTTTATTTCATATTCAAATGTGAAGAATATTAAATCAGTGGAATTTATGATGTGTGAGAAAGTAGCTGTCGTTTTCTACTTCTTCTGTTTATTAGGCAATATTCTCCTTACTTCAGGCTCACCATTGTCTGCCTATTTTGTGCTGCTGGCTTCCTAGTCTGATTTTATTTGTGTACTTTAAAGGGACAAGAGGAGGCACTCTCTTGCATTTACTTCCAGTTTTTGTCATTGTCACCATAAGAGCAGTGGTTGCTGATACCACCAGGAAAAATTAATTACAGTTGCTGCAGTTGGTTCTGGCTTAAAGTTTAACCACCCTACCTCAAATAATTAAATAAATCTAGTGACATCAGCAGTTTATGTTTATTCACGTGGAAGAGAAGTACTCATGAATCATATATGAAATGGAATAAATGCAGCCATGCAGACTGCTATGTACTGTTCAGTATGTCTGAATTTTTCTTACATTTTCAAGTTTTAGTTTAATTTTATGAATATTGATCTTTGCATATAGCCAATATATTTTTGAATGCATTATACGTGGATTCGCTATACATAGATTTTGACTGTTTACATTTATCGTACAATTATTTACAAAATATTTTTTTAATTTTTAGTTTTCACTAGTACATGATTATAGTACATAATGCTTGCATTCACATAGGAAATACACAGAATAATGTTTAAAATACTGTAATAGTATTACATAACTACATGGTTACAATGATACAGTAGGTTTTTTTTACTACTACTAGACTTTTCAATATTGATAGTAGCAAATGATAAAACTTTGTAGAATGAGCTTAAAATACCTGTGCCTACAACTGTGAAAAATAAAAAAAAACATGTTCTAAGTACACATGGTATAATGATATTGGCCAGTAATCTATTCTGAGGTATTTTTTTATTGCCAAAATAAGAAGTTAAATTATTTTCAAGATTCTCATATGGATATATCTTTTATAGATACTTGTTTTGTAATTAAAAGCTAAGAACCCGTGTCATTATTTATTTCATTAAAATTTTTGATATTAGATTCATAAGAGCTCATAAGTCTTTCTAGATCATTAATCAGTTTCTTCAATCAACATTCATTGCCTTCCTATGGAATTGATTATTAGACATTAGTTAATTATCGAGGAGGTAACAATATTAAATATATAGCATTCACATTTTATGCTAAATATTGAGGTTATTTATTATATTTGATTTCAGAAAACATGCCACTTATGACAGTATATAATATATCTTTCAAAACTATCAAAAGGAATAATATAATTTTTGATGTTGGCTACTTCAAATATGTGAATACATTATCAGATGTTATATAACAATGCAATATGTTCAGTTTTTCTGACGTTAAATCAGAACTTGACAGTAATAACCAAATGGTCATTACAGACTGAAAACTTTGATTCATGAATAATTATAGTACCCCTATGTCTACATTTTTAAAATTTAGCACTTATTTGGCATTAATTTATGATTTAAATTAACATGTCAAGACAACTTCAAGACTGATGACCCTAATTTGATATACAGTTCAAAAGCTCATAAAGTAAAATATTTTGTCACTATTCACCATGAAAAAATTACCAAGGAAAAAAAATTCATTTGAAAATTTACTGCAGTCATAATTTAAAAGAAAATCTAAGCAAAAATAAACTTTGGAAAAAATTGAGTACAAAGGATCAGTACAAATATAGCTTGAATACAGTATATGTCTTTGAAATTCTTGAAAAATCATTTTAGTATTTTTATATTTTGTTCTACGCTAATATAGGTTTTGGTATTATCAGGGCAGTGAGTTAAATTTTAGAATTACAATTGCAATTTATGTTGTTGGTGGACAAGAAGAATGGAATTAAAATATTTTCATGGAAATAACTTTAAAATTGCCAACACAGAAACACTGCTCTATATGGTAGGTAAATTAACAAAAATATTTACAGTATAGAAGGAAATCCTGTACATTTCATTGTATTTAAAGAGGACATAACTTATAGTTTTAGGTGACAGTTACTTTGTTTACATAAATTTGATATTTTGAATAATGCTATATGCAAGAAGGCATAACTACCACATGATAATATCTTACCAACTTTTAATATAGTGAAATTGCAAGTGTAGGAATGAGTACTGAATATTAGTAAATAGAAAATACCTAAAAATTACTGAAAGATGAGGTTCGACATCGTATACTGAATATGATTGAAATGAATTATAACCAAAATCCAAACATAAATACTTAAATATGTCTTATATTTAAGCATAATTATAATAAGGCATTTTGAAGACAGGTTTAGAGAATGTACAGCAATATATTGCTGTGCATATGCATATGCGCCTATGTACATCATTGCAATGGCTTAATAAGTGTTTTCTCATTTCACGTGTCTATTGCATTTGCATGTATATGTATTATTACTATAACATTTTGCTTTATTCTATTACATTAACTTCAAATGTACTTGCAACTATCTGTGCAAACACACTGATTCTCATTTAAAATTGTTAGTAGCATGTGAATTTTATATAAGTACAGTGGTATTCAGTTCATGAATGCTTTATTTTGCAAGCAATTTGGTTCGAAGACAGGGACATTTGGAAAAATTTAGTTTTTGTTTACAAATTCTACATTGGGCAACAAAACTCTAGTCATTTTTCCTACCCAAAACACAAATGTGGCAATCTTTCCAAAAATTGGTAGAACAAAGTAAGTTTGTAAAGCAAGGTACAATGGTATTATGATATTAAGAAGTCATGAGAATCACTTGGGTGCATGAACACATTTCTCCATTATGTACTGTCCTCCATAAAAGTTAATTACTTCAGGATAGTGGTCCAGGTGTCCTTGGAACCACACAAGGCTCTTTACTGCTTTTAGAGTTTAATAACTCTGGTTCGAGCAGGGTACACATGCTGACTTAGGATGGAAATGCATGAGTCAGCCCAGGTACCTGTTTTGCCTCCTAGGGATAGTATCACATTTTATTCTGTTGTCCACATTTACAGGATGTCATGATTATATTCATTTGGGGGGGATTGCATATACACTATCCATCTTCTTTTCTAATTCCTTACGCTCCCTTCTCTCCATTTCTTAATCCCCTTCCTTTTCGCAAAGCATCCAGCTCCCCATTTTCTATTATTTATTTTTAATTTCTCTCTCTTGAGGAAGCAAAGAGCTGCCAATAGTTGTGCATGGTTGCTTTCTACCCAGGAGACAAGATGTCCTTCAATGCTTTGCCCAGTGATTCATGTGGCCCCTGAGATATACGACCTTGGTAACCCTGACTTTTACAGACCCTCACCTGTGCTGCAAAGCAGAACCTAAATAATCACAAGTCCATCTGCTGTGTGTGTGTGTGTGTGTGTGTGTGTGTGTGTGTGTGTGTGTGTGTATGGTGTTTTTGTGTCTTAAAGGACTGGCTTACATTGCACCAAGACTTCTTCTTTCCTCTGGTATATCTCTCAGGAAAATAAACTTGTTTCTCAAATGTTGTAAGATGGTGTTATGGCTTTTATCTAGCTGTCCTCCCAAAGTTTGCTGTGCTCAGAGGAGGGGCTTTTGTGATTGCTGGATCACAAGTGTGTGATAATTTTTCAGGTGTGTGCACCTGGAGCATAAGTGTGCACTAACTAGAAAGTCACTGATCACTGTAGAACAGCTGTGGGTGTGGTTAGTGGTAAGGCCCACTTTGAGGATGGCTGCCACCAACCAGTATGCTTGTATCTTGGGTAAAATAAAAAGGGAAAGGGAGGCTCTCTTCTTGCTGCTATCTGCCTGCTTTCCCATGGAATCCTACTCCTCTGCTACGTGTCCATGCCATGCTCTTCTGTCTTGGAAACAATAAAGTATGGACTGAAAAAATTCTACACACTGTGAGCTAACATGAACCCTTCCTCTTTAACTTGTAGGTGTCAAGTATTTTGTGTCAACAATGAGACAGTTAACTAACACATCAGATTTTCAAAGTACTATGTCACATTAGCAGCCAGTGCATATGGAACTTAACATCAGGCTCAGGACAAAAGCCACACACCCATGACCCTGCAGTCCCCAAAGCCCCACCTGTGAGCCCAGGAGGCTTTGGGAGGACATCTAGATAAATGTTATAACACCATCTACAATAGGTTTGTTGCTCTGAGAGAGAGAGCAGAGGGCATTTTGATGCTGATGGGCATGGTGATGATTCCCACTCCCTACAAGTGGAGTCCTCTCTTGAAATTGACATCTGTAAAATGATTTGCAATGATGGATTACATTTATACATTTCCTTAGATAAGTAGTTGTGCATTGTTTGTTAATGAATTAATTTGTAATTTTCATTTTTGCTCTTATAAAGGAATAGTATTCACAAGAATTTTAAAATTTAAATATATAACATTTGATTTTGTATATTGATCCTTACTTGACATTTTCTATTAAAATTGTAACTATTTTTGTGTTTTACTATTTATGCCTATTTACTAATCAGTTGGTACACTTAAATGATAGATACTTTAATCTATTATAATTTTGAAAATCAGCACAATTTATATTATCTTGAGTATGTTTTATAGTTTCTCATTGTTTTTGTTAGAATTAAACTATATTTTACAATCACAATCCCTGCTTTCCTTTTAGTTCTATTCAATAAAATAGTTGAATACTTAAATGTCTCTTGACTGTTCATTTACTATTTTTCATATATATATATATATTATATTATATTATATTTTTTAGAGAAGGGTCTACAGGGTGTTCAGAGTCTTAGTACTAGAGCAGACTCATAGTGATCTGTTTGTTTACAGCCTCCCATGTGCTGGGATTATAGGCGTGCGCCACTAGGCCCAGTCTTAACTGCCATCTCAGCACACCTCGGAGATGGGGCTCCATGGTAGACAGGGGGATCGAACTCCCGGCCCCTGTGCTTGCTTGCAGGTGTTTTAACCTACTGAGCTATTTGGCTGGCCCTCATTCACTATTTGTCCTATAGCCAATTACATGTATTCCCAAAGGAACAAGTAGTTCAAATGAATGTTCCAGTAACTTTGATTTCCTATATTTCAGAATATTTTCCATTGCCCCTGTTGCATTCATGTCTGAAAGGAAGTTTAGATATCTATAAATATATTGGGTCATGCATTTTTTTCTTTGAATATTGTGTAGGCAATTCTTCATTATCACTATAATAACAAATATTGTTATAGAAAAGTTTAGTGTCTTTTTACCTTTTTATCTTAAAGAAGAATTAAATCTTTTAATGCCTCTATTTTAAATACTAGACATATTTATGCATATGAAATTTGAAATTCAATTAACTTACTAGGGTTTTATGTTTGCTGTGAACAATTATAAATCAGCTTCTCTTGGGATATACAACAGTACAGTTTTATCTATCTGCCTATAATTTCTGATTCTCCTCAATATTCTCTTCAAAGAAGCAGATTGATGTGTTCTTTTATATATACAAGGTTTTCCTCAAGCTAAATATCTAAATATTTTCCTTTCTTGTGTTATTTGATCTGGTCACTTTGGGGTGATAGTTAATCACTTATTAAGCTTAGTATTTTAAAAAAAACACTTTACTTCTTGTTCAGTGATTTTTACTCTCATTATATTTTGCTCAGCGTTTAAGTCCTGTCCTATGTTTTTCCTTCCAATATCTTACTTGTCTATAACATTTATAAATCTCCCAATTTAGATTTTATTATTATTTTATTTTGTTTTTGAAAATTTGCAGCTTGTAGTCTACTTAGTTCTCATTATTTTTCCTATGAGTCATGTTATTAAGATAATTGTTTCCACTATTTCATAGTTTATTGTGATACATTGATATCATAATAAAGCAAATCAACATTTTTAGAGGATGGCTCCTTAGGTGTTCTGTTTCATTTTCCTCTGTTATTTAATTTGTGTTTTGTTTGTTTTGGTACTGGAGATGGAACTCAGGCCCTTGTGCTTTCCTGGCAGGTACTTAACACACTGAACCTTCTCTCTGGCCACACATTATTTTGTTACTGTATTTTATCTTTACTTTGAATTGATTCATTCTTCCTGAGGAAAAGTTTAGGCACAAGTTCTAGACTAGAGCTCCTAGTTTTGGTCATATTTTAGGTTTATTTAAGTGTGCATTAGATCTAAGGGAGTCAAGCCAAGACCTAAAACTGCTTCCAAATGTAGTGTCTCTCATTTACATTCTGTAACAAGAAGTTTCTTATGTCCTGAGTCCTCACTGACCTTGAAGGGCTAGAGCCAAAATATTGGCTATCCTTATAATCCTTCTTTTGCTCTAATTTTTGGTTTGCAAATTTAAGTTGTTAACCCTCCAGAAGAGAAGCTTAATGATATTGTTACCCCATAACATAGGCATTTGAGCTTAACATCACTATCTTTCTCTGAATGTCAAATGCCTTAGACATAACGTGGAACAGGTATTTTCCAACAATCATTGATATGCTAAACTTTAAGCCCTTATAGAATGTGAAAAAATAATAAAATAAAAACAAACAATTACACATTTTTACACAGAAATCTAGAAATCTAACAATCCAGCAGAAAAGTATAAAATTCCGTATTAAAAAGTAAAGCCATCCCCTGTTCTGAAAAAAAAGTAAAGCTATATTAATATGCTATGCTTTAAAAGGCTCAAGTAAACAACTTCTGACATTGTCAGTCCTGTGGATAACCCACTACTATTATGGACTACTGGATTATTTCACTGAATTCATGCACCTACAATATTTAAATGGCAGTGGAATACCTATCTCTGACAAAAGTAAACAAAAAAGGGAGATATAAACAAAGGACCATTTTGTACTGAAAAAAGAAAATATATATTTGTATATACAAAACAGATAGCACAGATATACAGCTACTTTCCCTTAGATCAATGAGAAGAAAGTTTTGAACTAACACTGTTTAGACAAGACATCGTGTCTGCATCTTGTAGTATAAATAACTACTACAAAGACAACAATATGCAATATATTAATTACTGTAACTGTCCTACTAACCTGTTTTGAAACTGTCTCATTGCTATTTTTCCTCAATAAAATTAATAAAAAATTGTAGCAAGATATTCCTATACAAGTAAAGCCATATTAATATACTGAGCTCTAAAGGGCTCAAGTCATCAACTCCTGACATTGCCAGTGCCTTGGATAACCTGCTGCTATTATGAACTATTGGATTATATTGGATTAATTTGCTGAGTTCATGCACCTACAATATTTGCATGGCAATGGAATACCCATCTCTGACAAAACTAAACAAAAAAGGGGGATATAAATGAAGGATATATATATATATATATATATATATATATATATATATATACTTGAAGTGCCATTTTAATAGGGTCCCTGCCTGCCAAACTACACTATCAATAAATCCCATAGTCAGTCTTTACACTTCATTTCCATTGTTGTAGCTAGGGAACAGCATTACTATCTACTTCTGGTACACCACATAGTTGATTAAAAGTGTTAAGCAGGCTGGGGAGAGAGTTCAGTAGTCTAAGTGCCAGCTTCCCCTGGCACCACATTCTGTGCCAGCCCCATCCCGAGCCTGACACTGAAACTGGGCATGGTGTCTCACACCTGTAATCCTAGGTCTGGGAAGACTGAAACAGGAGGATCACTAGGAGTCCTACTTGGGTAGCGAGACCCTGTACCATAAAATTAAACATAAAATAAAAGTGTTATATATTCTTCAAAAGATACAGAGGTAGAGATATGATTGTGCATATTTTTCTAGACTTATGGTTCAACTTCTTAAACTTTTAGAAATAGCGCCCCCCCATGGTTTTGGACC
>NW_004524764.1:2346891-2349048 GCF_000260255.1 Octodon degus | reverse complement strand
CACAAAGAGCTATCAAATATCAACACAGCTAACTGTTGTTAAATGCCAGCCATGAACATGCTATGTGTTTGAAACTGAGATGTCAAAACATATTAATTATCCGAGAGAAGCTACAACATTACTTTTGTAAGAATAATAAAATGTTAATATGTAAATTTCTAAAATCTGATTTTAAATTGCTGTGATCTTAGAGTTATGTGTGCTTGCATTATTTAATACAAAGTCCACAAAGTGGTTGTGAGATTATATTAATTTTATTAAAAGGGGCAAAATAATCAAACTTGTTAAAAAATTTGTAATATCAACAAAAGTTTCCATCACAAATATAAGCATGAAAATATATATCACTGGTTCAAATTCTTTATTGCCAGTTATTTCATACAATATTAATCATTAATCAAAACATTATCATTTATATTTTTTCAATATACATCAGATGTTGAATATTATAATTTACTATGATGTGTCAAAGGCTGAAAATGATATATTTTCATGTATTTAGCTTTGGAATTTTGTCAAAGCCTATAGCTGACCTTTGTATTTTTCACCATGCAAGAAAGTTGTTGTACAGTAGAAACCAAATTATTCTTAGCTTATTTTTTCTTCTCTGTGTGGAAGCATGTGTTAAAATCTAAACATGACAATAAATTCAAAGTCAACAAGGAAAAAGTAGATAAAATATAAGTTGATTTTCTATTACATATTTTGGATAGACTATTTGGGAGAATTCTGATTTTTTTCTGCATATGTGGCCAGTGACCAGCCAATCACAAAAAAGTGATAGCAAAGAAATAAATGAACCATAAATATATTGATAGAGACATTCTAAAGGAATAAACTCAATTACATTTCAGTAACAGACTGAGTCAATGCATCACAACAGATGAACAAATGTAATCATGAAGATGATTTAAGAAAAAAGATCAATAGAATTTGAATTATTTTGTAGTTCCAGAGCATTAGCAAATATGAATACAGTAAAAATGCTAGTGCTCCTATCCTATGTAAAATCCACTTAACAATTTTATTATTCAGTTGCAAAATGTGAATTTATCAAAATGACAATATTTCACCCTTTTAAGCTAAGAGAGTTTCTGTTGTATGTAGTGTGATGGGCCTTTTTGGTCACAGTGATGGAAAAAATAAGCCAATTCAAATGTTATCAGACCACAACAAATATGAGAAATGATAATTTACCCAATTCTGTTGTTAGTAAATGTTAACTACAAATATTGTTCTAGTGCATAAATATAATATACTTGTAATATTAAATACATAAGTGAATTTTTAAATAAAGGTCATAAAATATCCTTTTAGAAAATGATTAAGGGCCGGTCAAATAGCTCAGCAAATTAAAGCGCTTGCAAGCAGGTGCAGGGGCTGGAGGTTCAATCCCTGGGCCTGCCTGGCAGCCTCACCCCCAGAGTGCACTGAGAAAGCAATCGAGACTGGGTGTGGTGGCGCAAGCCTGGGATCCCAACTCTTGGGAGGCTGTAAACAGGCAGATCACTACAAATCTGATCTAATAGTGAGACCCTAAACACCCTTAAGCCCTTTCCTAAAATACAATAAATACATAAATAATAAATAAAATAAAGAAGGAAAATGATTTAGATATCTATCATGACAGAAGTTAGTACATTGATGTAGTTCTGAGCCAATTCATTGATTCTCCTCCAGATACACTCATGTTTTTGCACTATACTAAAGAACAATTGTTATTAGTTTATCAACACTATTTCTACTTATTTTTTTGAGTGAGGGTTTGAGCATGTAGTTTCAGCTGTTCTTGAGTACACTATGTAGCCTAGATTAGCCTTGGACTCTCAACCATCCTCCTGCTTGAGCTTCCCAAGTGCTAAGTTTACAGCACGCTCCACCACAGCCAGCACAATTTTTACTTTAAGAAAATAAAATGTATATAGAAACAGATGTCAGATAGAAACATTCCACTGCTTTTAGCTTGTTTAAAAAGCTCCAAGATGTTTTCCTTTTACTTTTAAAAAAGATTTATTTAATTTGACTTCTAGGATGGATCATTTACACTTCCTAGGTGGTAACATATCAGGCTTTAGATATCCACTGTTAAGTAAAGCAAATGAAACTAGATATATCTATTAAACAACCATAATATATTTCATGTTTCAGAAGTATATA
>NW_004524764.1:2334177-2346791 GCF_000260255.1 Octodon degus | reverse complement strand
AGTTTCATTTTTCTGTAGGCATTTCAGTTGTATAAAAGATCAAGATAAAAAAGATTTTCTTCCACAATTTCAAGAAATACACCCCCGTATATATTAAAACATGAAAAAATATAGTAATTGTAGTCTTTTTTGAAACTCTTATCAAGTTAACCAACATAGCCAACATCAAAATTTTGTTTCTCTTTAAATATAGATTCTTCGCAGCATAGAATAACATTTGAGCCCCCAAATACCAAAAAACCTAGAAAAAAGTATTAAATTTGAAATGCACTTAATACCTTGAACTAGTAAACATAATAATTTAGTTTCTACAGAATGGAATTTGTCTTTTAACTTTATTATTGTGTGGCTGACTTAGAACTCGATACTACTGTTCAGAGTCATACCACATACTGGTGTACGGGTATGTATACATGCATTCGTGTGCGTGCGTGCGTGTGTGTGTGTGTTTGTGTGTGTGTGTGTGTGTGTGTGTGTGTGTGTGTGTGTAAAATCAGCCCGCATAGTATTTATTTATCACCCTGGAAAGGCTTTACTTGTACTTTCTCTCTAATTTTTTCTATTCTAATGACACTATCTTATGGTGTTTGCTGTTTTTTAATATTCCCTATATTTCATTTTCATCTTTTATCCCCAATTATTATTTCACATATTTTTCTGATTTCTTTAGATTATAGTTTTCTAGGTTTGTGTTTGTCACATAGCATTCATCAGGATATACTCTAATAATTTCACCTCTTATGGGTGGCAGATTGACAAAATTTAATCTCAAAAGAAAATTAGGCCACAGGCCTACCCTGCTGGCACACTGAGATGGCAATTGAGACTGGGCGTGGTGGCATGTGCCTGTAATCCCATCTCTTGGGAGGCTGTAAACAGGTGGATCACTATGAGTCCAGTTTAGTAGTGAGACCCTAAATATCCTGTAGACTCTTTCCTAAAGTACAAAAAAAATGAAAGAAAGAAAGAAAGAAAGAAGAAAGAAAGAAAGAAAGAAAGAAAGAGAAAAAAAGAAAGAAAGAAAAAGAAATATAGGCCAGATATAGTTTAACACACTTGTAATCTCAGGGCTTTGAGAGGCCAAGGCAGGAGGACTACAATTTTGACCAGTGCCTGGGTGAGTTGGTGTCCTAGCAAGAAGTGGGCTGCACACGAAGTTCAGTGAGAAGTCTCTGGAAATTTAAAGAAATAAAATCAAACTGTGCAATTTCTTTAATTTATATTTGCATATACATTCACCTACCGAAATATAATTGATAATGTCTTAAAATAGCAATGAGTTCTTATTTTCTTCTTTCCACTTAGATTCTACCAGGCATCTACATTTCTCACACATCTCTGTCCTTCTCCCATGTGAGCTGAAAAGTTGTGGGTTAATGATAATTCTGGCTATTTTCTGGCCAAAACCGATGGCTGTTCACTACCATACATGGACAGATGTGTAAGATTTACTTTATTGAGTGAAGGCTATCCTTTATTATTTTACATATGTATTATATTAATGAATAAGTACTTCATCTTTAAATGCACGTATCTGTGATGCTTTCTTTTTGAAGGAATTTCCACTTATTTCTTGGTAGAATACTATAGCTTCATTAGATATAAAAGTATCAGTAGATAGCTTGAAAACTCACCTGTGAATCTCAGTTGCAATAATATTTTTTGTGTTATGTTTGAGAAAAAATTAAAATTAAGCTTCAACTGTCTGAACAGCTGTGGATAGAAGTTTAGTATCACTGATCTTGAAGACTGTCCCCAGATTCAGAGAGGTAAGAAAGAATGAATATAGTGCAACTTCTGCAGCAATGTGTACTCAAAATACTGTTATACACTTTGTATTTATTAGTAGATTAAAGAATGATGACAGGGGAAATACTGACAGCAACTGGTAAAATTCTGCATTTGCAAAGGATTACCTATCCAAACTTTGTTTCTAAATCTAAAGAAACAAAAGTCACAATCAAATAATAACAATGAAATCTGGAAAATGTGAGTAAATGTAAAGTAAATGTAATAAAATGAGGACTAGATTGAGAAAATCTATTCTTTTCATGATTCACATTGTAGCAAATTGTTCATGATCATTAATGATGTTTATAAGTTAATGTAGTGATTGGTAATATAACTTTGTATGTGGAATGATCAAAATAGATCTTGAAGATGTGAGTTTTTGGCATTTAATTGCAAAATTACAGGCTATGTAGTTATCTTCTTTAAGTGAGAACTGCTTCTATCTTTTATTGAAACCTTTAAGAGAGCTTTAACAAAGAGAATTATATTTTGATGAGCGTCAAAATATATAATGTTTCACATAATATGAAGATTTATTTCTTGTTCCTATTTTAGGTCAGGTTCTTGTGCATGCAGCAGTTCAGGTCAGGTTCCTATAGTTTAGATTTTGATGTTGTTAGAAGAACATCAATTGTCACGCCACTGAGCCTGGCCAAGATAGGAAATGTGAAAGGGATTCATCGAAATAATTATCTCTCTTAAGTTCTGGAACACAATTAATCATTTCTATAAAAAGAAATGAAGGACAGTTACACATGACTCCATG
Organism: Octodon degus; assembly: GCF_000260255.1. Lineage (NCBI taxonomy): Eukaryota > Metazoa > Chordata > Mammalia > Rodentia > Octodontidae > Octodon > Octodon degus. Next base: position 2,344,234 of record NW_004524764.1, on the reverse strand, counting down.
CTGGTAAATCCTGTCATAAAGCAGATGCCTAAGCTCTCTTGAAAACAGAATATAAAAGGGAATATTAAATATGAAATGCCATGTTCCCGTGAAAGAAGTGTTTTAAAATTACTAACTGTACTGGCCTAACAAGTATCTAATCCACAGTATTTTTATTTTAAAATTTAGGTTTTAGGAATGAACATTTGGACACCTTTTTGAGTTGTGAAATTTTAACAAGATGTTTTTAAAAGAAGCGACTTTTCTCTACATTAATCCTTGCTTGCACTGCAATGAAGTCTACAAAGGTCAGAGGCAGTGCAAGCCTTCCTGGCCTGCACTGCCATTGTACCTGTGGAACAGCAGGGTCCCGCGCACGAAAGGGCAGGAGTGATGTTCCCTGTAATGAATAGTGCTCTTCTGTTACTTGACCTTCAAGACAGCCTGAAAATTTTAAGTCAGAGATCAGTGTGGAAAAGCAAATTGATGAGCAGGAACACTGTAATCTTAGCTTACAACTCTTTAAAAGGCAACCAAAGCTATTTCTTTGCTCCCTGGATAATGGTAAACTTTTCAAAGAATTTAAGAAAATCTAATAGAGAATAAGGGCAAGTGAACATTTTGAGTGGCCTTTTCAAGATCATGAGTCGTATTAGGAAACTTGAAGCAGTCTTTAAAAATGGTTAACGTGGTAAATATAGCTCAAATGGGAAGTTAGAGGCATGTAAGTATGTGCGTAAATAAGAGCTTTGAGCACTGTAGCTTACTGTAGGCACAGAAGTTCAAGAAAAAAATCATAAAAGGAAAAAGTATAGAAATTTTATATCTGATATACTTAATCTTGATCCTATTTAGTACAACTTAGACCTGAGCCAAAAGGACATTTTCAGATTCAAATCTCAAACATAAAACAGAAACAGAGACAGAAAACAAAAAACAGAAAACAGAAAAAAAAAAAAAAAAAACTTCAAATAAAGAAAAAACAAATCTCTGAAGTTAAGTCTCTGAAATTTGAAAGGGTAACAAAATGTTCCTTAGAATGCATTATATTTTTGCTTTTAGCTTTATTTATTTACTCATTTTTGCTCAGAATTTTCACAATATTAAATATCTTTGGCTTTATAGGACTCTACCAGTTGATACATTGTGCCAACTAAAGAAGTTTAGAAGTTTAGCTAAGTGACTGAGCAGAGAACTAGGATTCTAACTTTGTAAATATGCTCATTCTGTGGAAGAGGAGGGCATACACATTGTGTGGGTTCTGCAGCCCCAGCCCCAGGGTGGCTTGCTTAACCATGGGGGAGAGAGGCTGGCTAGAGGCCCAGTTGCTGCCCCTTCTTTGCTTTTTGCTGCTTTCCACTGCCACGAACCACTGCCCTGTGCCATGTGCCACTGCCTGGGAGGAGCCGAGTATGGACTGGCGCCTCCACAAACCATGAGTTAAATAAACCTTTCCGCCATTAGTTTTGGTTTTCAGGTATTTTGTTCCAGCAATGTGTGAAAAATAACTGAGACAAGGACATAGGGATATTTCAAACCACAAAAGAAAATAATCATATACAAGTTTATGTGGCTTGAACAATATGTAACAAAATCACAAATACTGAAGGAAGTGTTTTATAGAATAGATGATAGCCTGTTTGACACAGTTAACAACAGTTATATGAATAATCTTTTTTTTGTTTGAAATGGTAGTTCTTGAAATTAGCTTTTGCATGAAAAGAAAAAGGGAATTTATATTGGCAATCATTGAAAGCAGTGTTGGTGCATGTCTTTGTCTGTTTTCTATTGTCTGAAAACCTAAATAAGAGAGTCTGAATTGCTTATAAAGGGAAACATTTAATTTGGATCATAGTTCTGTGGGCAAGATTGGACTGAAGGCAGGGAAAGGAGACATCAGGTTGTCTGGCTGATCTGAGCTATGGAGTTAGAGCTTCACTAGAAGGAGTAGTTAGGAAGACAAGGGAAGGTTGATAAGTGATCACAGGTGACAAATTGTTAGCTCCCTGTTCAATAAAATCAGAGAAGGAAACAAGCAGGCACTTCAAAGACTCTTGCTGAGTATATGAAAACATGCCCACACCAAGATATACACACTCCAGGGCTACACTGCTGCGCTCGATGACACACACCCCCTTAACCATTAACTAAGTTGCCTTGGTATAAGTTCAGTCATAACCAGATATTCTAAAGATAAGTCCTGACAAGGACAAGTGGGCCACCTACAAAGGTGCACATGGGGCACATAACAGTGGTGTCCTGGCTCAGGTCTTGAGCCTGGGATGACCAATCAGGTCATGACAAATTCGTGGGAGGCAGATCTCCCAAAGTATAATACAAGGAAGCTGAGGATAAAGGTCTGCAGGCATTTACCTTTTCCATTGTCCCCAGCCCTGATACTCTTCGTTTACCCTTTTTTCTCTTTTCAAATAACGCGCCTTCCTCTCTGAACTTGATTCCTTTAAATTTTGACTATATAATCCCAGGTGGCTGTGGATACAACACCTGTAGACAAAACAGTTCTTGAGGCTGGGAAAATGAATCCAAGATCAAAACACTAGTCAGGGGCTCCAGCTTCTCCAATTCACAGAAAATAAAAAGAGGCAAGTGAATATACTTGAAAGTGACAAAACAGGAGGGGAAATTTACCTTGGAAAATCCCTCTCCCACAGTGTGCGTAACTAATATAGGACCAGCAGAATAAAAACTCACTCCCATGAGGAAAAATACATTAATCCCTCTTAAAAATCTAATCACATTTTAAAGACTCATGATCACAAAGCCACTATGGACAATCCATCTATCTATCTATCTATCTATCTATCTATCTATCTATCTATCTATCTATCTATCTATCATCTATCTATCTATCCAGGGTCTACAGGATCTCATTACACAGATTGGACACATAGTGATTCCCCTGTTTTTGGCCTCCCAAGCACTGGAATTACAAGCTCACGCTACCATGTCCAGTCTCAATTGCCCTTTCAGGGAGCTCTGGGGACAGGGCCTGCAAGGCACATGGGGGATTGAACTCCAGCCGCTATGCTCTGCCTAAGCAGGCGCTTTAGTGCACTGAACTATCTGGCCAGCCATTCAACATGTGTTTTGACAAAAACAAACCACATCAAATCCATAGCAGCCCATGATGTTTTCCCACCACATTTACGTTTTTACTGCCTAATAATGCAAGTAAATACTAGAAAACATAAAAGTTAGACTCAGGAAGCATCATACTATGTGAACAGCTTGTTCAGGGTCAGAATTTTTCTTCTCTTCTATTTTAGTCATATATTCTATGAAGGAAATGCTTATTGTACTGTTGTCCCTGATATTTATATATTTTATCCTTCTTTTGATAACTAATTAATATAGTTTCCCATATGGAATATTATAACCACTTTACTCAACCATAAAAATGTCCTTTATTAATTCTGAAACATTATAACAATTTTAGCATCTAAATTAGCTGCAAAAGTTCTTTCTTACTGTTACCTCAATAATTAAAGCATTAGTTCATACACTTTTTGCTAAGTTTGTTAGGAATGATTCAGTTAACTTAAAACCATGTCATAACTTTTGCTATTTTTAATGTGCATGCTTGAATAGGACCATTTTATTCAGCGTACTTACATGAGGGCTGGCCAGATACCTCAGCAGATTAAGGCACCTGCTTCAGCAGAGGCAGGGATCAAGGTTCCAGTCCCAGAGTGTAGTGCCAGCCCCGCCCCCAAGCGTGCTGAGACAGTGAGACTGGGTGTAGTGGCACGTGCCTGTAATCCCAAAGCTTGGGAGGCTGAAAACAGGAAGATCACTACAAGTAGGACCTGTGTAGTGAGACTCTGTAGATCCTTTACTAAATACAAAAAAAAAAAAAAGAACAAAACAATTTACATGAGATTATATATGTTGTTTTTATGTAGTAAAATAAATATTTGGGAGAAGGGAATGGTATTCTAATGGGCTTCAAAGTAGTTCCTTTGGTGACAGAATACTTGGAAATATAAAACTCAAGCATTGTTGATTTTGGGTATTTTTGTTTTTTTATTTTTAATATCTTAAGACATAAAATTTGCATCGCAAAATCATTGCAATATAAAATTAATATCTACCTCTTTTAACTCCTATTATTGTGTCCAATATAAATTGTGTGTTCTTCCTAGTTAATTTATATTTTAGAAATAGAAATGAAAGTTTTTACTATAACCACCTGTTCTTATGAGCTATAACTATATATTGTGTCTCATGATAAGGATTAAATATATGTTGTAATGCAATGCATGAAATATTTTTTGCATCCTAATAGTCCATTTACAATAATTTTTGTACTTACAAGTATGGGCATTCATCTATAGCTACAAATTATGCATTTCAAGACTCACCTAAATGCGATTTAAATATATTTGAAAAATTATTTATACTGAACATGTACAGGTAATATTGTTGTCATTACATTTGTTTATTTATAGTGGCCAGTTTAGCCCACCCTGGGGTTGGGGATGGCGGCATGTGGTGCCAGGAATCAAACCGCATTCCCTGCGCTTTGCCTAACCTTGCCTAAGAAGGTGCTTTAGCCCACTGAGCTACCTTGCCAGCCCTGTCATCACATTTTTAAAATATGAGTCATTATCATAATACTTACATTGCATTATGATTTCCAAATAATGTAGAGATGCTAAAGTATGTGGGACTATGTAGAAAAGTTACATGCAAATTCTATGTCATTTTATAAAACTTGAATACCCATATCCATGTGGTGCCCTGGGACCCATCTCTAGAGAATCCTGAGGTGTATGAATATTGACTCATGTAATGCAGAGAAACTAAAGCAGCATGGAAAACTTGCAATTATTTGCTTCCATATGTTGTCCATTTGTATATCTAACAAATGTCTTGAAATATGCTGATCTGTAGTAATTACAAAACTGTTCTGAATAACAAAAATACTAAAGTGGAACTGAACTTAATTTGAAAACTTTCCTCTATTATGACCTAATGACATCATCGACATGACAGAGCTAAACAGACTCCGTTGCTATAACAAGCCCAGAGTCTTTGGAAAAGCTGGAAAGGCAACATCCGTTCATTATTTGGAAAAATGTTGTAACAAGTGATGTGGACTCCTTTTATTTCTTACTTTAAGATGGGTTTTAAAAGTGAAAGAATGGTATCAATTTGATAGAACATCTGTATCCAAAAACATCAGTAGTCTCCATGTCAACACAGGGCTTGTTTTTTATGTTGGTTATTACCTAGACTGATTATTTTTCTCTTGTAACCATCAATTGTTTAAGCACATTTTTTGTTGTTTTACATTTTTCTCTTTTTCTAGCTCACATATTAAAACTGAAGTGTGGATATAGAAGTGTGGATGAGACAATTATTCTAATGACATTTTGGGTCTTGATTTTTTTTTTTTTGTACTGGGGATTGAACTCAGGACCTTGTGCTTGACAGGCAAGTACTTATTCTACTGAGCTATTTCCCCAGTGCCATGGGTCTTGTGAAAGTAGATCTGGTGGTAATAAGACATAATAATATTCTCCATGGTAAATTATGCATTTGATTTACTTCCCTTATATTTAGAAGATTTGCCATCAAAATAAAAATGATTCAGAGGTAGAAATGTTAAAATATTTTCTGATTATAACTAAATTCATAATTCACTTACATAAACTTAAAAAGCATTATCAACTTGTTTTACCAAAATAAATTGTGTGAATATATATTTTATGTATAAAATAAATCAGCCTTTAAATATTTAGCCTCTAAAATTTTGTTCATTTTCTTTCCATGGAACTCAAACTTCACTCATAAAGTTAGATTCTTTTTTTTATATTATAACGATCACCAATTAAAATGGGTATTACTTAATTTCCCACAGTTTGATTTTGGGTAGTAATGTTTCTCTCTTCATTTCTGTCTCTAATATTCTCAAATTAGCAATTGTGGCTATGGTTTCCTCTAGTAAAATATACCTGAGGAAATGCATTTATAACCCAGTAAAATCATTTTTAGAACCTAATGACAGAAAAGTTGAGTAGACAAGGAGCTGGATCTTCTTTGCTTTATTAAGAAAAACAATCTATCATCACTATCACGTTCAAAGCAGATTGTTACTGAAGATCTCTCATGCATTGAAGACATTTTAAAATTTTATTTGCCACAATTAGCACTCCTTAAAAGTATGCACACAGAATACATCAGTTAATGGATATAATTTACTTAATTAGGTGATATGTATCCAACATTACACTTAGTGTGTTGCAGTTATTCTGTTGCTTCCCTTACTTAAAAGAACATCATGGTTTTTCTTGTGCATTTATTAGCTGCAAAATAAGCATTTATTTTTCACTCTAAAACACAAACTCTCCTTTTGATTCTATGGCTAACTCAACATTTTAATCTTAATAAATGATAAGGATGTTAAAGCTGTGCAATTAGCAAAAAATAGGGTTAGCCAAGTTTAATGGAAATGTGAATATCTTCATGCCAGAGTACGGAATGCATAATGGATATAAAATTGCAAGCTTTACATTAGGTTGAATTTCACTCAGGAATAATCAAAGAAGTAGTAAAGATCACCAACCTGTGAGTATTAGAAGAAATCCCTTTCTTTTTTAAAATTCCTTTTTTAAAAATGATAAGTTTAAAAACAGTGAAGTCATTAAAAATGAGTCAACTTGATTCACATCTGGAACATACTGAGGTTCAATGTGGTCTCCTGATATTTTGGCCAACTTCCAATATTTTTCTAACAATAGAGATAAGAATATTTTCTTCGTGTCTTTAAAAAATTATCTGTTTGTCATACTAAGCCCATAGATATATACAACTAAAATAAGATTAAAGTTATCCATTTATGAGGCCATACTTGTGATTTTATGACATATATATTACACATGCATATATATGTATAATATATATGTATATTTGGTTTGGGAATTTGGCAATGTGAGGAAGGAGAGAGGTCTAAGAATAGCTAGGGAAGAGATGACAGAGAAATCAGGGAGTAGCCTGCCTGGTCCAGAACAGTCCCACCATGAAGAATTACCAGGTCTGAGGTATCAATTGTGCTCAAGTGAAAAACGTGAGGTAAGTATAGAAGAGGAAGAGTGTGGGGCTGAGGCAGGATCTGTATAGCCGGTTGAGCAGTTACCAATATCGGACCAACTGTGGTTTATATGTGTCATATACTCACTTTTATTTTCTAATTTTAAAAAATTTATTATGTTAAAATAATGCAACTTAGCAGTCATGTAGCACTTATGCATAGGAAGAAAAACTGGTCCACCTGCTCCTGCTGGTCCTGTCCGTATTTCTCTCTGTCTCCTGGTCTGATGAAATGACACACAGAAAAAGTTAATTGTTTACTTCTTTGGGGTTATGCTCTTTTGTGTTGAATCTATGGTAGAGAACTGAGCCTTCTTCAGTGTGATTAGGTGCATCAGTAAGCTCTGCCCGCCTCATAACTGTGTGTTAATCTACCAGCTTTTATTAGCAAGTAACAGAGTTTGGCTTTAGAGAAAGGGTTATCAATTTAATTACCATAATTAAGAGCATGTAATCTAATAAGCAAGCTATGGTAAAATTCATTTTATAAGTATAAATTCAAATTAGCACAAAACATATGAGATTCATTTATAATAAAAGTATTAGTTGATCTAAACTCTGTCTCCTAAATCTATATTTTCACTATATTCATACATTAACTGATTTCATAAATAGTTTTGAGCAGCAGCTATTCCAGAAGCTAGTTGGTGATTACATAGGTAACAACAAAGCTTTGATGACCAGGATAATATTAGTAGCTATAATAGCTACTTCATGTCATTTTAGATACCATCTGTCAAGGGAGACAGACATACTTTAAACCTCTACATTACTCTATAGATAATTATACTGTCAAGTGCTTGCAGGTGATGAGCACAGAGACATACAAGGAAAAATCCCAATTTCTAAAATGTCCAGTATCATTAAAATCACACTGGGAAAGATGGTACCAGGACTGAAATTTACTATGGCAACTAAAATGAACAGGAATATGAACAAATGCAAAATGTGTGTCTTTCGTGGTCATTTTTCACTGTGAGGGAGACATAAGTCATGAGGCACCAAATCCAGTGAAAAACACTGACATGGACACAACATATTATGGTTATGAGACTGCTTTTCCCTTAGTATTTGACAGCAGCATTCACTTCATAAAACTAATCATGAGAAAAGACTTTCAGAACTGCTTCAGAAAGTGATAAGAATGATGAGATATGTTCGTTCAAAATAAGTCAAATTTTTTTTTTGCACTTGCCAGCGAGGGAAGCACTTATTGTACTGAGCCATCTCCCCAGCCCAAGTAAGAGTATTTTGTTGGAGCTTAATATCATGTGTCCTTTTTTGCAGCATTCACCACATATGCTGAGCATCTCTTGTAGGTCACTGGGTATTACCTTGGAATGGTTATTGAAACCCTTGTGCCTTGGTTTTGTTTTTGTTTTCTTCTTGACTGCCAAAAGGTGACTAGGTCACTTCTGGCAGGTGATCTTGCAATAAACTGTGGTCTGCACAGGTTCAAAGCAACAACGGTCAAAGAATCATGCGCTGAATATTTCTGAATCTTCCCAGCCAAAATAAACACTTGCTGTTTATAAAGGGTTTTTTTCCAAGTACTTTGTCATTGTAACCAAAAGCTAACATTGATTTAATGGTTCAGAATATTATCTATAATAGAAATATAAAATGCATTAGAAGGTAAGTGTAATAGTATGTTAACATGAACTTTAATTGCTAAACAAAGAACATTTTTAAGACATTAATAAATGCAAATTAAAGTTCTAGAAGTTTTAACAAATAAGTGAAATGGAAACTCCATCTATCTATCTATCTATCTATCTATCTATCTATCTATCTATCTATCTTAAAATCTAACACAATTCCAAAAATTTACACTGATTACTAGGAAATTAAATTCTATAGTTCATATTTTAACACAAAAATTCACACAGTAAAAATCTTATAAAATTCTGCAGCTACTGTATACAAAGAAAATTATTGAATTTAATTTGTGGAAATGAAGAAACAGAATTTTAAGGTGTGCATTATACTAAAAAATTTTCATGTACCACAAAATACTAGTTAATTAATTGAGATGATTGAATGTAAATGTAGGCACTAATTTAAGTTTATAAAAATGTATTAATGCAACAAATTCTGTCACACATCTTCATTCTCAGAAATTTAGCTACATTTTTTAATTGATTAACTTACAAAATTATTCAAAGTTTAATTAATTGCATAAATGTCTGGAGTTGCTGTTGTGCAATGCTACTAACTGCATTTCTGCCTGTGCACCTTGATGCTTCTCAAAGTCTTAATTTGAAATTCTTATTAAAGAAATAATTCTCAGACTTGTGTGCACCTATAATCGCAGCACTTGGGAGGCTGAAAACAGGAGGATCACTTCAAGTCCAATCTACATAGTGAGACCTTGAGCACCCTGTAGACCCTGTATTGATTGACATAACTTATTATGGAATAGAAATTTGATCAGAATTTTAATTTGCTTCATGACAATTGGTATTTCACACACACACATACACACACGCACATGCACATGCATACACACCCACACACACACACACACACAAGAGAAAATAAGAAACTTTTTAAATGGTCTGTGATCCAAAGGCCTTTCTTCCATGGATACATGTACATGCGTTTTTTGTGTTTCTAAGTGACCCATTTTTGACTCCAAAAGAATACATCTTTTACCCCTTACTTGCCACAACACCGTTCTTTCATCTTTACTCTAACATCCAGAGTTAAAGAGGTTCATAAATAGCAACAAAGTTAGAATAATCCTTATTAGCATGTATTGTTTCCAAGGAACTTTTCCATCTTTTGTCTTAAGCCAACTTTCATCTTGTTCCAATAATCATTATATTGATATTTTATCTAAGGTTTCACATAGTTTTACTTTCTGTTTAAACAAATTAATATAATTTGTTCAATTTCAAATATCAGCAATCATAACCTGTAGGAGATGCAATAAACACCTGAATTGCTCTCATATCTGTTTCCT
>NW_004524764.1:2282611-2331597 GCF_000260255.1 Octodon degus | reverse complement strand
ATATATATATATATATTTTAACCTAAAATTGATCATTCTATGGTGCTTTTGTAGGAATGCACATAAACTTCAAAACGACATATTTGGCACTATAAACACATATTTATCACTTTAAAAGAAAACTAGGGAAAATCTTATAATTTTTCTAAGAACATGAAGCAAATAAAAAGAAAACATTTATTCAAGAAAGTTACTGAACTCTAACAATAGCCAGTAGTGGTAATAGTGTGTGACCTGCTCCTTCCAGTCTCAAGAGGTGGAATCCTGACCTGAGATCATTTAGTGAGCCTACTCCCCTCCTCTCTCTCCTTTCCCCCCCTCCCCCACCTCTGCCTAACCTCTGCTTCATCTCTCCCTTTTCTGGTCCAGCTTTTACTCTGAGAGCTCACATTTTCCCCTAAATATACAAGTTGAAATTACAAATGCACTTCAACTTATGATGGAATTACTTCTGATAAACCCACTACACAATTAAATTAAGTAAAAAATATATATAGTTTGGTGCACTTAAATTCAGTAGCTTAGTAACATGGATTATTTGTTGTTTCTCTCCTGATCACATGGCTGACTGGAGCTGTGGGTTGGTTGTGCTGCATATGTTTCTCTTTCATGAGAAACTCTAAGTATAAATAAATAAATAAATAAATAAATAAATAAATAAAACAAGATAAAAAAGAGGCAACAGGAAATGGGGAATAAGTATTTTGTAAATGAGGAGACCAAGAGATATTGAGAGAGGAGGAAAGAGGAAAGGGGGTTGATAAAAGATGTATTGCATATGATGGCCATTCATTACGTACTGAAAATATAAACCATAGAAATAAAAGGAAAAAAGTACAAATAACAAGGAAATAAAAAGAGAGGATAGTGCAATATCTATAGTTTAAGTAAAAAAGGAAATTGAAAATCTTAAGTATAGTTTCTCATGCTTGCATAGTATTTGCATTGTTATAAATTAGAAAAGCTGTAAGTCAAGCCTTCGTAAATTTGGGGCCATGTGTATTATGTCTATAGTTTGATTGCCCTTCTCAGTTAGAAAAGAAACCTTTTGATACTAGAGATATCACCTCATCCTGTAGTAATGATTTGGAGATTCTTCTCAAGGGGAGAAACCATCCATTCCCAGCAAGGAAAACGTCAGAACTCTCCTCAGGACATTACTTTCATATGAAAATCCACTAAACTAGGTTGAGATCTTAAAATGTTCTTCAAAACAATTGCAATGGAACACCGATTTCTGACAAAACAAAACAAAAAACGGGAGATATGTTGGGGGCCACAGAAGCCAGGAAATTGACCACATGTGTGTAGGTGGGACTAGACCTCAGTGCCTAAAGCAAACACGCTACCTCAGTCCTGAGATAAACATCCTGTGTGGTTAAGGTCAAGTATTAGTCATGAGGCAACCTTATGTCACATGTTACTAATTTTGCAAAAGTATCAATGAAGGACCACTTAGTTGTGAAAAAAATACACGTATGTTTACACAAGACAGTTAGGATAGATATACAGTTACTTTCTCTTAGTTCATTGAGAAGAACGGTTTGTACTAACATTATTTAGACATGGTATCGTGACTGCATTTTGTCCTCGGAAGAACTACTATGAAGACAACATCCAATGTATTAATTATTGTATCTGTCCTTCTAACCTATTTTGAAACTGTTTCATTGCTATTTAATCTTTTTTCTCATTAAAATGAAAAAAAAATGCTTTTCTTCACTTACAGCAGCAGAGTAGGAAATAGAACTGCTCATATTCTAGAAATAATCAGGGAAGCAGGCAGCTTAGAAGAATCTGGCAGGGTTAGTAACTGATATTAGCAAATTATGATGATGATAAGAATTCATCACTTTTAATATTTTCATAATATTAACCTAATCGCTTCTTTCGATTGGATGGTGTTAATACAAACATAGACCTCCTATTTGCTAACTTTCCACTGGACTGTGATATATTCTCAGATTTTATTTTTGGTTACTGACAATTTTGAAGAGTGTCTGCCAGATATATAGTACAACCTCCGCCTATCTTTCCGGTTTTTCAAACTTATAGTTAAATTTCTATTTTTTCATAGGACTATCACAGAGGTTAACATTCATTGTCATCATTGCCATTTAGGGTCATTGTATCAAAATGATAATATGCATCTCGCATGAAAACCACATACGAGGTTTGAATGAATGGAATGATTTTATCTAAGATTTCAGAGTGGAGTATATAAAAAGAACTAGCTCACAAATAAGAATGCTACAGAACTTGCAACTCAGAAATAATCTGGTACTTCCTAATTGATTTTAAAGGAAGAGACATTTCGCACCACATTATGTATCTGACAAAACAAATTGGGTGTTCTTCATGATGAATGAGCGGCGATACTATACTGACCCTCTGCAGTTCTTTTGTAAAAATTCTAGTATAATACCATATCATCAAGCAAATCTATTCAACAACAAATAAAGAGAACATGAAACAAGCAGCACAATTTTCCTGGAAAACACAAATACTAAATTAAATCTTTTCTTTTTTGGTACAAGTGGTTAAATTCAGGACCTTGTGCTTACCTGGCAGGTGTTATGCTGCTGAGCTATCTCCCCAACACCAAAATCAAATCTTTAAATTACTGACATATTGAAGGTAGTGGTCAAAGGCTGCAAGATAACTACAATCAATATGTAAAAGAACAGAAAAGAAAATGTCATTACCAGTTCCAGCAAAAGATAAGTAAAAAGCAGAGAAATTTTACTATAGAATTTACACATTGGTATAAAGCTCTATTTGTATAACTCTGCTTTTGTAAATTTTTAAGAAGATAAACAAATTCCTCAAAACATAACTTGTCAAATATAGTATAAAAAGCAAACTTCGCCTTGCTCATATCAATTAAGGGAATATGATCTGTTGTTTAAAACTATATCAGTCCTATGTGATTCAGTAGTGGGTTTCTTGAAATGGTTAAGTAAGAATTAACATAGACGCTGCCGTATTCACTGAGAGAATAAAACATGAAAAAACTTTTCTCAGTTCTTTACGTGAATCAATCAGACACTCAGCTCAGATAATGCCTTGAATAGTAGGCTGGTGATTAGGATGACATTTCTGTATCTGGCTATTTGCTACTCAGGTATGTCCAGATGGTTAAAATAACTGAAGTTATGATATGAACACTTTGTTTTCCTGCGTATGTCACTCAAAAAGATTTTTAGTATGGTCTTAGAACTGGTGAGGCTCCCTAATATATCACTGCATAGTTATTAGCATGCAAATACTGAATTTAATCTGAAAAAGTATGTTGTGTACTATGGCATACATGATTTTCCGTTCCAGATGTCTCCAATGAGCTGTTGGTAGACTGATTCTTGTGGCACTAAAAATACACAGACCCTGCAGCATTCATGCAGTGGTGTGTGCGTGTTAGAAGCAGAATGCAAAATCAAGGTGCCCAAGCCTTTCATGGACCCGGTGTAGTGAAGGACGTCAGCAGAACCCACTGCTCAGGCAAAAGACTACGTATAGCCAAAACCACTACACAGTATTTTGAAATCAACAACAACAAAAAAGGCCCAAACCTCAGAGTGTCCATACATGCCTTTTATTGCTTAATAGCATATGATTGAAGAAAGAAATTTGGGACCAACCATCAACCAACAGCCAGCTGATTTTGACGCCATGGCACAGAACATACTCACTCTTCTAAGTTCAATTTTAGATTACAATACCCGCATTTTTCCATTTGAATATGTTCTAGGTATTTTTTTTTCTAATGCATACGAAAGTTAAGTTCTTGAATTCATAAGAAATAAATCATAAATGTACTCTGAAATGAAAATATATAGCATTTATAATATAATTTGAAAGAGGTTGATATATTTGAAAAATATTAAAAATATCTGAATAGAAATACATCAAATTCTTAATTGCTTATATATCATGAATCTGTATTTGTCAAGGAATATGGCCTTGCTAGACATTGAATATAAAATGTTAATGAGCAATAAGTCTGTTCCCAAATCTCAAAGGTTGTATTGTAAAATCTCTTTTGCAAATGCCCAGTAGAATAAAATATATCCATTTTATTGTCTTAATTACTTTTTTCACTGCTGAGACAAAATAAAGACACCCAGTGTTAAGAAGGGAAAGTTTTCTTGAGTTCAGTTTGTGGAGTTTTCAGTCCATAATCTGCTGGTTCCACAGCAGTGTATGTGGCATTGGGGCAGCAGTTCATGGTGGTGGAAAATAGGAAAGTTACGTAAGCAAAAGAGAGAAACAAGCCTCTTATTGCCCTTTTCTTTTATCCAGACTGCAGGCATTAGGGCAGTGCCAATCCAATCAGTGGAGCAATCAGCAATTAAACAGCCTTAATCACAGCAACTTTAATTCCAGGATTGAACAACTAATCAGTCATGAATTCTAGATATAGCTGCCTCTGAAAAAGCCTCGTCCCATGTCTGCATGAGGTTTTAGGGGAAACATTTAGACACAAAACTTAACGTATACTAATTGTTACATCAATTTTTATCTTCATTTATTTATTTGTTTATTTATTTTAGTGTATTTGGTTGTTAGTCTCACTATGCAGCTGGACCTCCTAGTGATCCTCTCGTTTTCAGCCTCCCCAGAGCGGGGATTACAGGCGTGTGCCACTGCCTCGAGCCTCTGACCTGTTCAGCCTGCCCTGGGGATGGGGCTGGCTCGGTATGTGGTGCTGGGATGCAACCCTGATCTGCGTGCTTGCCTAAGCTTACCTATGCATGCGCTTAGTCTGCTGATCTATCTCACCTGTCCCTATGTTCATTTATATAAAAATAAAATGTATGTTTACTTCAGATGATTATGTATTATGAGGGTTAAATGTTCCTTGCTAGTTGACAGTTTTGTTCCATAGGGTATATACTAATTCAATTCCATGGCTCTGATATTTTTGAAATATAGAAAAATTATCTACGCAAGAGAAAAAAAGACAGATAATTTTAATAGATAAAAGATTTCTGTGCTCACTAGAGCACAGAAAATGAAAATTAAATTACAGTGAAAAGCAAAGCATCGTAAAAGACTTACCAAAGTGAAAACCTGGGTCACATAAGAGGTTGAGACACTGTCCAACATCAAACTCAGTATTCTCTATTTTGGATTGTGACTGTAGGCTCATAGACAACACATTGAAATATTTTCTGAATTATATCAAGCTCATATTACAGGATTACAGGCATTCCTATCAAAACAATGTTGAACAATCCTAGAAAAATATGGCTGTTGATATTATATTAGTTATTTAAAACATGATCTAAATGTTCCACCTGGTTCTTCTTTTTTGTATATTTCCAATATAGTCAATGAAAATTATAAGCTTGGCTCTCCTTTGATACTTGATGTAAAGATGCCTGCTGAGTCGATACTGGCATGCTACTCTTACCTGGGCATGGCTCCTCTCGGAGACTGTGTGTCTAGGCCACTGAAACACCTGCGGGCAACTTACGGGATTCACGTCTGTCTCCTCGAGCCATCTGTCTTCCATACTTGGGAAATGTGTTTTTAAATGCATGAAAAAAGAAATAAAACTGCTGTTTCAAAGAAATACTTTTTTTTCCTCTTGAGAAACTAATACAGTGCAAAAAATAAAGGCTTGAACAATATCCAAAGTTTTCATTTTATATAATTACTCAAGCTGATCAAAGGGAGATTTGGCGGTTGCACCACGTGATAACAGGGCGTCACAGTCTTCTGTACATTGGAATGCATGCATTTTTATATGATAAAGATGAAGCAAGATAATTTCCTAATCTTTAATATGGGGCATACCCATTATCAGTGCTTCCATTAACATCAGAGTTTTTCAGTTAATGATCATTAAAATGATCTCTCCACTGCGCATGGGAATCATGGCACATGGAGGGTTATGTCTTATGAAAATATCCTCTGCGCTCCATGAACACCTGGCTGCAGGTCCCAGACACATATATAGTTTCACTTATGTACTTTGCTATCTAGGAAATTCAAAAGTATCTCAATATCCAAAATAAAACTGTTCTACTTATCTTAGAGTGCTCTGAGTTCTCTCTCCGTAAGTGAAAATTTCAATAAGAATGCTCATATCAGCAAGGAAAGGACAACCAGAGTAAAAGAAAGGGCAACTTATTAATGAATTTCACTCTCTTTCTTTTCATTTGGCCAAATCTTATAGGTATACATTTATATCTTTAAAATTGTCCCATCGGTTACTCTTTTTGTCTGTTTTATCTATTTATGTATTTGGTACTGGCTCCCGCTATGTAGCTGGGACTCAAAGGGATCCTCCTGTCTCAGCTTCCCTAATGCTGGGATTACAGACATGCACCACCACACCTGGATTTGGTGGATGACACAGAATACAGTACCAGAGATCAAATCCGGGTATCACGCTTGCCAAGCTGACACAGTTAGACCACCAAGCTATCTCCTCTGCCCATCAACCAGTAACATATTTATTTATTCAATTATTTGTTTATGAAAGTGAATACAAAATAGTAATAAAATATATAAACATTAGAAATGATGCAGAATTTCTCTAAACAAAATCAAAGTAATTCAACAAAGATTGTTATATTGCGTAATGTTGTCTTTTACTAGGTGCTTAGATTACCAGGTATAATCATGCAAAATTGATAAATGGGTGAGATAGAATCTCAGTGTTTTATTTTTTAATTTGCATTTCTTGAATGACAAATGATGCTGAACATTTTTGATATATTTATTTGCCTGTCATAATTCTTCAACTGTGAAGTGTACATTCATCTCAGACACTCATTTTTTGATTGGTCTTTGAGTTTTTGGGTGTTTCTTTTTAAAATGTCTTTATATGTTCTAGATAGAAGTGCTTTGTCTGAGCGACAGTGAGTTATGATTTTTTTCCATGTTTGTGGGTTTGCTTTTTATTCTGTGATTTCTTTTGACATGTAGAAATGTTTCTTTTTAATTTATTTTAATTTAGTACAGGATCTATGGGGTCTTACTACACAGATCAGACTCATAGTGCTTCTCCTGTTTTCAGCCTCCCAAGCAACTGGAT
This sequence comes from Octodon degus, assembly GCF_000260255.1. Lineage (NCBI taxonomy): Eukaryota > Metazoa > Chordata > Mammalia > Rodentia > Octodontidae > Octodon > Octodon degus. The sequence continues at coordinate 2,324,552 of NW_004524764.1, read as the reverse complement.
TACAGATGTGTGCCACCATGCCCAGTCTTAGTCACCTTCTCAGCACACCAGGGACTAGGGCTGGCACAGCATGCTGGGGATCCAACCCAGATGTCTTTGTCTACCTAAGCAGATGCTTTCATCTGCTGAGCTCTCTGCCTGGCCGTCAGGAATTTTTCAAAAACATGAAATTCCAATTGCAGATTCTTCGAAGTATTTCCTCTGCATTTTGGTTTTTGTTCATGAACTTTTCACCTAAACCATTTGGATTTTTATCTACTTTCTCCTCCAGCAGATTTAGTGTTTCTGTTTTACTATTGAAATATTTGGTCCGTTTTGACTATAATTTATTGCTTATTGGTAGACGTGTATCTAATTTTAATCTTTAGCATGTGGAAAGACAGTGTTTCAAGCACCATTTTTTAAAAAGGCTATTGTTCTGCCAGTGAACATGTTTGGCCCCTTTGTCAAAGATAAGGTGGCTGAGTGTGTTTACAGCTGTATCTGCATCTTCTAATCTATTCCATTAATAATCAAGTCTGGTTTGTTTTTCTTTGCCAATACCAGGCTGATTTTATCACAACAGCTTTGTAGTAGAATTTCAAGTCAGGGATTGTGATGTCTCCTGTCTTTCTTTGTCGCCAAGTGTTGTTTTTTGCTATTCAAGGACGCCTCTGGATCTAGATGAGTTTTAGGAATGTTTTCTTTAGATCTGTGAGATACACTAATGGTATATTAATCAGGATTGTGTTGAATCTGTACAAAAATTTTGGCTGTATGGACATTTTTACAATATTGGTTCTTTGTATCCAGGAGCAGAAAATATCATTTTGTTTTTTCTAATCCTCTTCAATCTCTTTTTTCAGAGTACTATAATTTTCACGGTATATATCATTTTCTTCCTTTGTTAGATTTATTCCTAAATATTGCCTTACTGTATGTTGTTAAAAATATGGTTTTCCTGTTTTTTCTTTCAGTGTGTTCATTATTTATATACTGAAATATTTATTTTTAATTATTCACTTGGTATGCTGATTTACTACTGAATTTGGTAGAATTTGGGGTCTTCTATGTAGAGTAATAATGATCATTTTACTTTTTATTTTCCAATCATTATTCCTCTTATTTGTTTCTCTTGCTGTGGCTAATGCTTCCAGCACTGCATTGAATGGGATTGGTGTTAGTGGTCATCCTTGTACTCCTGATTTTAAAGTTTAGGCTTTCTTTTTTTTTTTTCTATTTAGTTTAATGTTGGCTGTTGCTTTGTCAAAGATAACTTTTATCAGGTTGAAGTAAAGATCATGTATTCTGATTTTCTGTATTTTTTTAAAATCATGAATGAATATTGGACTTTGTCAAATGCTTTTTATGCATCTATTGAGATTGTCAGGTGAGTTTTGTCTTTGGTTATATTCATGTGACATATTACATTTATGGATTTTCATATATTGAAACTTCTCTGCCTTCCTGAGATGAATCCTATAATATTCTTTTTTTTTCTCAAAGTTTTATTGACAAAGAGATAGCAATGAGACAGTTTCAAATCAAATCGGAAGGACAGTTTCAACAAATAATACACTGCATATATTCTTCTTAGTGGTTAATTGCTGTACAAGATGCGGACTTGTGATCCTATTCACAAACACCATTAGAACAAATCATTCTATTCATTAAGAGAATGCAACTATATATCTATCCCAACCTCTTTGAATACACAGATACAAAATGGACATTCATCGGTATACCCCATTATTTCTAAGTTGCATTATTGAATATTATAGGTGTGTAAACTCAGCAAAATATTCTAAAAGAGTCCAGTAGCCTATAATAGCATTGGGTCTTATATTTAACTGGCAATGTCAGAAATTATTGACCTGAGTCCCGAATCCTATAATATTCTTGATGATTTTCTGCATTCTATTTACTGATATTTTATTCATGATTAATGCATCTAGGTTTGTTAGGGAGAGTGGCCTGTGTATTCTCTTTTCTGATTGGGTCTTTCTCTGGTGCTAGCATCAGAGTAATATTTTTGTACAGGAAAGTTTTGAGAATTGCTTCCCTTTCAATATCATTGCAGATTTTGAGAACAGGTGCCATTAAATCTTCTCTAAATATTTTGTTTAATTGAGCTGCAAATCCATCAGTATCTGGGCTTTTCTTTGTTGGTAGGTTTTTGATTACATTTTTAATTTCATTGACTGCCACTGGGTTGTTGATAATTTTTTTTTATCTTTTTGATTCAGCTTTTGTAATTTACACTTATCTAGGAATCTGTCCATTTCATCTGTTTTCCATTTGGTAACAGTAAAAATTTTTGAAGGTAATAATGATCTTATGAAATTCTATAGGGTGTATAGTGATTTCACCCTTTTCATTCCTTATTGAATTAATTTCTTTCTTCTTTTTGATAAGGTTGTTTAGGAGTTTACTAATTTTATTTATTCTTTCCAAGTACCAATTCTTATTTATTAATTCTTTGGAATGTTTTCTTCATGTTCTTCAATTAATTTATACTGTGATATTTATAATTTCCTGCTTCCTTTGATCTTTGGCCCTGGCTGTCTCATCTTTTTCTAGGAGTTTCAGATGCAGCATAAAATTATTTATTTGGGCTTTTTCTGTTTTCCTGATGTGAGAATTTACCACTTTAAATTTCCCTCTGAAAACAGCTTTCATTGCATCCCACGGGATCTGGTAAGTTGTACCTGATTTTCATTTGATTGGAAATATTGTTTAAATTCATTCTAATTTCATCTGTAGGCTATTGATTGTTAAAGAAGATTGTATGTAATTTCCATGTGTTTATGGAATTTTTGTTATTTCATTTGTCAATAAACAATTTCCAGTTTCATTGCACTATGAACAGGTGGTATGCATGGGATAATTTAAATGTCTTTGCATTTACTTAAGCATACTCCATGCACTAGTATATGGTCTATTTTGGAGAACATCATATGTGCAGCTGAGAAAGATGTTTATTCTAATGTTATGTGGAACACTCAGTAAAAGTCTACTAAGTCCATTTCTTCACAAGTTTCATTTTGTTCTATTATTTCTGTGCAGATTTTTTGCCTAGTGGCTCTATCATTTTGTAACAATGGATGTTAAACTCTCCATTACAAGTGTGTTGTTGTTCATTTAACTTTTCATGTCTGTCAAAATTTTCCCTTTATAGTTGGGTACTCCTACATTGGGTACACATATATTTATGATTGTTACTTCTTCCTCTTGAAGTTCTCCTCTAACAAGTATGTATTGACCTGTTTTATCTCTTTTAATCATTCTTGGTTTGAATTTGGTATTGTCAACATTCAGAATTGCTTCCTCTGATTATTCTGGGTTCCTTTCGCATGGAGTATATTTTCCATCCTTTGATTTTCAATATGAACCTTTTTTTGAGTTAAATGTGTTTCCATATACAGCATTACTGGATTCTGTTTCTTAATCCATTCTTCCAGTCAGCTTCTTTTACTTGTTGAATCAAGGCCATTTAAAGTCTGTTTCTTGTTTTTGTTGTAGTTGTTGTTGTTTTGGTTCTTTTGGAACTGAGATTGAACTCAGGCCCTTGCGCTTGCCAGGCTAGCACTTATTCTACTGAGTCATCTCCCAGGCCATTTATATTGATCGTTATAACTGATAGGTGTTGACTGACCTTTGTCATGTAATTTTCCTATTGTAGGTTATATGCTTTCCCCCACTGTTTAATTGCTTTCTCTCTGTGGTAGTTCCTTTCATATTTCATTAACTGTTATTTGATTATTGAGAGTTGTTATATCGTCTTGATTCAGTTTTGATAATTTGTACCTTTCTAGGAATCTGTCCATTTCATCTGTGTCTTCTACTCTGGAAGAGTAAGAATTTCAAAATTGCTAGTCCTTTTTCTCCTGTGTTTATTTGTTTGCCGTATTTAGTGGGTTCTTTCTGTTCTTGTTAATGGAGTTCTGATCATTTTGGCCCCTTTCTAGAAGATCTTTCAGTAGTCTGTGTAGGGTTGGCTTCGTCATCATGAAATTCTTTAGCTGTTCTTTGTCATGGAAGTATTTCACTTCTGCATTGAACTTGAAAGAGAGTTTTGCAGGGTATAGCAATCTGGCCTGAAATTAGTTTTCATAGAGGACTTGAAGTACTCTGCTCCATGCTCTTCTTGCCTTCATGGTTTGTGAAGAGAAGTCTACCATAATTCTGATGAATTTTCCTTTGAATGTGATCTGTTTCTTTTCTCTAGCAGCTTCCAGTACATTATTCTTGTGTTGGATTTCTGGAATCTTGACTATTATATGTCTTGGTGTGTTTTTAATTGGTTTGAAGTTTTTTGCATTCTGTATGCTTCAGTTACCTGAATGTCAGATTGTTTCCTCATATTTGGGAAGTTTTCTGCTATTATTTCTGCCCATATGCTTTTTATATCATTTGTATTGACTCCTTTCTCATTGATGCCTATTAGTTTCACATTGTTCATCTTTGCATCATCTTGCAGGTGATGGATTATTTTTTCTTGCATCTTAGTTGTTTTAAGAGATCTTTTGTTACCTTTTCACTAGCTGCTCTAGTGTCTTCAAGATCTGAAACTCTATCCTCACTTTCACTCAAATGGTTTTGCAAGCTTGTGATTGAAATTTTAAGTTCCTCTATATGTCTTTGACTCTGTTTCATGTGATCTATTTCTTTCCTGTATTGCTCATCCAAGGAATCTGTCATTTTTCTATTCTCCTCTTTTTTTTATCAATATCTTCTTGACAAGCAGTCATTAATTCTTTTGCTACAGAGATATTTTTCAATCGGGTTTCCTCCATATGTTTCTACATTTGATTCTTTACTTCAGATGCTATTAGTTCAGAGATTTTTTTTTATTTCAGAGGTTATTTCTGATCTGAGTTCCTCTATACCTTTCTACAGTTGTTTCTTTCAGATGCTATTGATTCAGAGATTTTAGCTGTGTGATTTCCAATTTGTTCTGTGCTAGTGTCCTCTCACTTATTCTGGGTGGGTTTGGGGTCTGAGATTGCATTTTGCTCCTTCTCTTTGTCATTTTGTATATCACTGTCCTCTTACTTTTGGTGTATAGCTTAGGTGCAGTTATAACCTTAGCATGTACTGAAATTTGGGGGCAGATCTACAAAATTTGAATTTGTCCTGTTGTGCCTGGCTTGGGTCTGGATGCTGTGCTCAGCCTCTTTTTGCTGCAGTCCTTTGAAGTGAGCCTGTTGTGCCCCTTTGGCAAGATGTTCTGATCCTGGATTAGCTTGGTGGTTCTGTCCCCTACTCTTTCTGCAGGTACTTCAGCTGCAGAGTTTCACCCCAGGCCTGTATGCCAGGCCTGGGCTGTGTCTGAGGGAGACAAAGGGGTGCAGGCAAGCACGGAGTCTCTCCCACACAATTGCAGTGCCTGGGCATGGCCTGGGTCAGGGGTGTGCCCAGAGCAAGGCAGAAGTTCTCACTCACTCAGCTGGCTTGGGCTGGGGCTCCAGAAGGGTGGATAGGTCCCGAGGGTGCTGCAGAGGGTCTCACTTATGTGGTGTGCCTGGTTTAATCGGGGAGGTCCTGAGGGTGCAGGGTAGCAGGAAGCTCTCCCACACACTCACAGTGCTTGGGCTTGGGCTGGATCCGGGGGTTCCCAAGAGCACGACAGAAGTTCTGACTTGGCAGGCTTGGGATGGGGCCTCCAGAGTGCTGGAGGGGTCCCGAGGGTGCGGCAGAGGATCTCACTCATGCCTTGGTTTGGTCCGGAGAGGTAGCCGGAAGCTCTCCCACAAACTCGCTGGGTCTGGGCTTGGGCTGGATTTGGGTGTTCCCAAGTGATTTTCAAATTCTTGTATGTCTTTGTGTCCAGGACTTGTCCTAGGTGGGCTGGAGGATTGAGATTTCATTTTGCTATTGGATTTCCTCTCTGCTAGTTTGTTTCTTCTGATTGGTGAATTGAGGCCATTTAAATAAATGGTTATAATTGATACCCATTGGCCTATCTTCACGATGTTATTTTCCTGATGTAGGCTCCATATATTTTCCTTCATTTTCATTGCCTTCTCTGTTTGGTGGTTCCTCTCTGATGTTCTTGATGCTGTGGTTGTTTCTGTCTCTTTGTAGAATGTATGTCAGTACTTTTTGTAGCACTGGTTTGGTGATCATGAATTTATTCAGTTGTTCTTTGTCATGCAATGATCTTATCTCACCATTGAATTTAAAAGATAGTTTTGCAGGGTACATCAATCTGGGTTAGAAATTATTTTCTGTGAGGAGCTAAAATATTTCACTCCCAGGTCTTCTTGATTTGATGGTTTGTATTGAGCAATCTTTCATGATTCTGGTAGGCTTTTCATTGTAGTGATCTTTTTCCTCTCTCTAGCAGTTTTTAATATTCTTTTCTTTTGCTGAATTTCTGAGATTTTGATTATTATGTGTCTAGGCAAGATATATTTTGATTATGGTTGTTATCTTTATATCAGATTCTTTTCTTAGGTTTGAATAATTTTCTGTTAGTACTTCTGCAAATTATCATTTTATATCATATGTGTTGTCTCCTGCTGCTTCATTGACACCTATTATTCTTAATCATTTTTATTTGTGTCATCTTGCAGCTGCTGAATTGATATTTCCTGGTTCCTTGTTAGTTGCACTGCTGTCTTTGAGGTCTGAAAGTCTATCATCAGTTTCATTCAAGTAATTTTTGCCAGCTTTCAGTGGAATTCTTAATTTCCTAGATAACTATTCGAATCTGTTTCATGCATTCTAATTCTTTCCTGTATTGTTCATTCATTGTTGCCATCATTAATCTGTTTTCCTCTATACTTTCTATCTATGTCTTTATCTGTGCAGAGAATTTTTTTCATGACTGTTGTCATTTCTATTTTGAACTGAGTTATTATTTCTGACCATATTTCTATAGCCTGATAGACTTGTTTCTTTACTTCAGTTGCAATCATTTCAGAAATTTTAGGTGTGTAATTTCCAAGTTCTTCTATGTCCTTCTTTCCTGGGCTTGTTTTGGGTGGGCTGAACAGTTGACATTGCCTTTTGCTTTTTTGACATTTTTGAAGCTCCCAATGTTCTCTCAGACTTAGCAGTAATGGTATGGGGGCTTGCTTTGGATCAGTAAGACTCCCATGACTATGTAGGCACAGGGTAGTCCCACCAAATCTCCCACTATATGGAAATTCGTGTGGCTTCTGCCATGGTGTGTGTGTGGGGGGCTGTAAACCACAGTTCAGCAAGCCTCCAACAATGATGGCTGCAGGCCAAGACTCTGCAAGGTTTTGTGATGGTGGAGAGAGTGGAAAGAGGCTCCACATTGCTCTCAAGTCTGGTAGGTGTAGTGGCCGGCAGGTCAGCAATGCTCCTGCGAATGTGGTGGGAAAAGTGCAGGTTCACCAGGCTCCTTTAGCTGTCTTGGGTTTCTCTGCCTTCCGAGATGGAGGAGAGACCAGACTTCTTCTCAGCAAATCTCTGGGAATCATGATAGGGTTGTGGCAGGCTCACAGGTCCTGGTAGCTATCTCTCCGGGTGTCTGCCTGCCTTGTGCCCGCCAGTTTTGTTAGGAATTTGACTATTCAATCTCCTAGTTTCCTAAGAAGCCAAGCTTAAACACAATTCATATCATTTTTTTTTTCACTCTTTATCAACCAGAAATTGATCCATGAGTCTAGAAATCAGTTTTGACATTACTACCAAACTGTGCTAACATAAAAGGCTGATTTGTCAAAACTAGATTTTGCTAACTATTCAAAGAGTAAGGCAAAATTGAATATTCAATGAAATATTTCTGGAACCCAAAACCCATGAGTTGAAAACACTATGAAAAATTCCTGCTCAGGAGTTACTTTTTCATACATTAAGATTTGCAGTTCGAACAATGCAGGCAGACATAGTGTTTAAAAAGTTCAGCTCTTTTCATAGCTCATATATTCTAAATTGTGCTAAATGTGCAATGTGAGTATGCACCTATCTCTATAATACTCTGCTTTAATTCTTTCAGAAATATACTGAAGAGTGGGATAGCGAGATAAAATGCTAGCCCTATTTTTAGTTTATGGAGGAACATGTATATTGATTTTCATAATGGTTGTTCTAATTTACATTCCTTCCAGCAGAGGAGAAATGTTCTACTTTTCCCACATCCTCGTCAGCATTTATTGTCTTATTTTCCTCTAGATGATAGCAATTCTGAGTGGGCTGATAAAGAATCTCAATGTAGTTTTGATTTGCATTTCTCTGGTGGCTAAGAAATTGAACTTTTTTCCCCACACACACTTCTTGGCCACTTATACTTCTTCTTTTGAAAAGCATCTGCTCAATTTATTTCTCATCTATTGATTGTGGGTTTTTGATATTGTTTATTGAAACTTTATACATTCTATATACTAATCTTGTGTCCAAAGTATAGCTGACTCAGATTTTCTTCCACTATGAAGACTGTTTATTCACTTTGTTGATTGCTTTTTTCTGGTGTTCAGAAGCTTTTGTGTTTCATGTAGTTCCGTATGTTGACTTTTGCTGTCAACCCTGCTGTACTGAATTCCTACTTGTGAAGTTCTTGCCAACAACTTTACTACATTTTCCTTATGATTTTTATCTAGAAGTTTCAAATTTTGAGGTCTTATACCTTGGATTTTGAACCATTTTGAATTAGCATTTGCACAGTATGAAATACAGGGACCTTGCTTTTTAACATTCTACTTACTGATATCCAGTGTTTTCAGTAACATGGATTAAAAGTGTAGGCTTTACTCCCATGAGTCTTTTATCCATTTCTCAGGAATCAGATGGCTGCAGTTGTGTGGGTTGGTTTCAGTGTCCTATATTCTATTCCACTGATCCACTTGTACATTTTTGAGATAGCATCATGCTGTTTTGTTTGTTTGTCTATTTTTGCTGTGGCTTTGTAGTAGGTTTTGAAGTTTAATTCTATGATGTTTTATATATTGCTCTTTTTGTTTGTGATAAAGTTTGGAATTCTATTGAAAAATACAATATATGGAACCTGATACTTTAAAGTACAATTATGAATACTGACCTTTATGCTGGTTAGTTCTTAATAGGAGGTATCATTACAATATTGTTATTTTTAAATTTATGAAGTGAAATTTTACTTATCGCACATTGACATATTGGGTGCACTAGCATATAGAATTTTTATTATGACATTATTGTGTTTTTATAAAAATTCCACTGCTTCAGTAACATTTCCATAAATTTAATATAAATAATTATTATATAAAAATAAGGTCAGCCAGGGAGATGGCTCAGTAGAATAAGCACTTCCCTAGCAAGTGCAAGGGCCTGAGTTCAATCCCTGGTTCCGCCAAAAAGAAAAAAATAAAAAGGTCTAACACTGAAATAAAAATGTAGCAAATATAAATAATTTGTACTTTATTCATACTGTTGCAGTTCTTATGATTATATCTTTTAACTAACAGACAAAGACATGTGCTTCTAAAAATTATTAAATATGTCATTAGGTAAAACTAATTTAATAATTAAATAGTGACACTGAACGATTTTAGCTTCCTAATAAATAAGTTGATAGATAACAAATATGTTAGCCTTAAATTTAATTAATACCTGAAATATAGCTGAACTGTGGTGTAGCACACAGTGTGAAACAGAATTTTTAATGTAAAGGTTAATGGCTTAATTAACCACATTTAAATGTTTAATTCACATAAATGCTTAAGCAGTTGACAGTAAAGTTCAGGCATATTTTTCTCCTTTGGCTACTTATTCTGTGTTTTCCCTAGATGTTCATAACGGAGAAAGCATATAAGCTCTTGTACCTAAAAATGTAACCTGGCTGAGTAAACAGATTTCTTCCATGTTTTATATATTGTTTGGTTAATTAGTCTGATTATCATCTGTTATATGATAATTAATTTTATAAGACCTTATAAGGTAAGTGAATGAAAACTGATGCTCAAAAATAAAAGGAAAAATAAAAGAGAAATGAAAGAGAAATGAAGAATTGAAATGTGTTATATACATGTAAAAATTTCTCACAGTGAATGCAATCTTTAAGTACTATAAATTTTTACTAATAAAGGATAAACATAGATAAAAAACAAAAAATATTAAGAAGAAACATGAATTTAATTGTATTCTTTGAACCTTATCATAAGAGATTTGTTAAAGTGAAATGGATTATAACCTTAGAGAAGTAGCAGCAGCTTAATAATAATAAACTAAATCTCAAGTCAGATTTTATACCCATCACTGCAATACTTTCATTTCATCCATTCATTTAATTAGGATTGCTTTATTTCTTTTCTTATTTCCTGTTTCTTTCATTTTTTTTTCTAATGTAATTTCTTTCATTATTTGTATATTGTTGTGCAAATCAACTAATTAATAACTTAAAATTCTATTTTCCAATTAGTATTTTGTATCTCAAAATATTTTTGTCATAAAGAAAAATAAAACACATAAGTATAGGTAACTAGCAGGTTCTGCCTTTTTTGTTTTCTATTTATGTTCTTTAATTGACATTTGGAAATGTTTTATTTCTTGCACAAGGATGTATGGAAATATTTTTGGAGGATTAAACTGTATTTACCTATTGTTTAGGGTAACTTTAGAAATAATAATATGCTATACATGATAGGCTCACAAAGAGGTAACATATTTGGGATGTATTCCATTATATTTTAAATGTATATGCCTCTCTATTTCAATAATAATACAGCCTAGACTTATATTTCACTTATGAAACTAGATGCTAATTTTCCTAAAATGCATAGCACAATTTTGACTGTCTATGCATTTTTGCACTCCCTCCTCTTTATGGCTTCTGTTTATTTTCATACCTTGATTCATCTCTGTCATTTGAGCCTTTGTGTTCACAACCATATATTTCACTATATAACTGTCAAAATCACATATTTTCCACTGGCACGAATCCATATTAATTAGCTCTCTCTGCTTCCACCCACTGTGTTTCTTTTATCTGCAGACTCTTCTTACAGTTTTGGCTTAACTGTAATTAGCTCATCAGCATTAAACACATCATTCATGATGCTACACTCAAAAATCAAAATTACAGGATTATTCAGGGAAAACAAGCACTTGACTGCTTTTCGAATCTGTCCTCAATTATTTCTCAATTCGAAAAAAGAAAATTGGAGGCATACTTTTGTTGCTATAACATGGAAGCAGAACTTCAGAGGAGCCAAGAGACTTGAGTCAATCACAATTACTTGTAAAAATTGATATGAGTAAGCTTTAAAGAAAAAAGGCTCAAGTACTTGCTACAATTAAGAACTGAGTATTAAATTCACTCTGTGGGATGACAGAGATTGAAGTTTGTAACTTAAGTATTGCTTAAGGCCAGGTATAAGACAATTTATCCTACAGTGATTTAAAGCATATTTTAACTCTTGACAATTACCATAACTAGGTGAAAGTAGGATGGTGAGAGAATTGTACAACTGTAGGATTTTCATTAAAAACTGCCAACATAAATTTGTTAAGACTGTCTTATATTTTGCTAGGAAAGGAGCATTAGTTAATTTTGTATCTATTTAAATTGTATTGCAACTTCAAATGGATATGATAATCAATGTATAAACATGAATTTATAAGTTATTTTCATAGTTAATGAGTTTCACTATTTGCTTTTCTAATTCCATTCCCTCCCACAATAAATAGGCTAAAAATCTCATGTCTAGTACCTTTCATTACCAAATGGTAACCCTTTTCAAATTCTGTAATGACTTAAACAATACTAATAATTAAACTGATTATTTTCCTCATGAATTATAAGTTTTTTCTTCCCTTTGGTCCACTCTGAAGAATATATTTTTGCCCTCTATGTTTGTTCTACTCCATTTCCTCAGCGGGCTCTGCTTTATTTGCTACTTCTGTACACTCTCAGGAGAAAAGAAGCCAGAGACACAGAGGTGTCAAATGAGGAGTGAGAGAAATAGAAGTCACAGGAGGCCTGGAGGAGTGGCATAGGATCTACGTCATGACGTATTCAGAGGCTACATAAGTTTTTCTTCCCTTTAGCCCATAAACCTTTCAGGTACAGATTTTGTCTATGTTGTCAAAATGTTTTCATGACTGTGACACTTGGGTCATTACATAGCACTGGTAAAAAACTATAATGAAATGTGTGTTACCTCCTTTTGAAATTTGTACATATAAGTACCATAAATTGTTTCTGCTCCCATTCTATAGGACAAAATGAAGGCACATGGTCACATGAGACCCAGGGTTTGTTGTTTGACCATCTTTCACAGTAAAACTTGAGTTAGTAGTTTCTATGGCTAAAATAAAATGAATATAATAGAGTTGGGAAGATATAATGTAAATTACTTTGCCTTCTGAGCTTTTCTGCCACTCATTAAGATACATTATTTGGACCAATAGAATCTTGGTGACCATAAGTAGGTAATTAAGTAATAATGGCCCCTGTTAAAGTTAGGTAGTTGGGGTGAAACCCTGTTTTCCTCTCTTTCTTTGTGCTCCATAAGAAATCATCAGTATGTAAATGACATTCAGCCCCAAACAACCAATGCTCACTAACTTGAATTTAAAAATAGGAAGCCAATCTTTTATTACCACCTCAAATCTTTTTTTTCTTAGAATCAAATACCATAGTAAAATTGGAGAATCTGTCCAGTCATTATATTACATTTTATACCATAGTTTCCATTCAATACTCTATATTTCAACACAAATAACTTAAAGGACCATTTTAAAAGGGAATGTTTATATTTTTTGCCTTATTTTATTTTCAATATAACAGGAAAGCAAGAGAGTTGGTGCTACCAAAATCCCAAATGTACAATGACTGATATGTATGCTAATAGAATCAGTAACTTCTATTAGGATTTTAAGCAGTAAAGTACAAAAATGATAACATGGAAATTATACTATACAGCTTGCATACCTCGTACTCAACACAACCATATATTTTTTATCCACACACAAAATACAATACATTAACAGAGTACAACAGAATGATGCATTGCAAGCATTTTATGACATGGGAAAGGGTAACTTTCTTAAATGAAGATATTGTTAAGTTAGAGAGAAATCAGTATTGTTAATAGAGTGAGGTATGTGTCATTTCAGTTTATACACAAGTTGTTGGTTTTTTCCTCACTTTTTATTTGAAAGATTGAGTATTGTAAGTCATTTACAGTATTGGGGCCACAGTTATTCTTACCAAATGCAAAGCTGAGAGGAGTGCTCCAGTGTGGCAAAGCTGTGAACAGTGTTCCCCATCTTTTGAGTAATATAATTATTCATATGATTACCTATGTGCTTAGAATTCATGTGATTAGCTACATGCTTAGAATTCATATGATTATCTATGTGCTTAGAATGTTGCTGTTTTGATCAATAAGAATGTACACAGGTACTAACACCAAATTAGAATACATTTAATTTATTTTTAAATTTAAATTCAAATCGTAGAAGTTCATAATTTTATGTGTTAAATATTGTAATTCCTCTTGTACACATAACTTACATTGGAATTATACCCAATGGGACAAGGCATTTAAAAAATAGGTACTTTTTCATTAAGATCTGATACAATTTAATAATAGCTAGTTGAAGAAATTAAGAAATTATATTTAATCTTTTTACTAATTTTAGTGAGAAAGAAATAGAAATCAGTTTCAAAACAGATTGGTAGGGCATTACAGTAATTAATACATTGCATCTTGTACTCTGAATAACTACTATGAAGACAATAAATTTATTTCCATACAGATATTTCTCTCGTTTAACATTTTATTTTGATAATATGCAAGGCAATCTAGGATTAATGGAGAAAAATAAAACTAAATTAGCAATTACTATATTTCCTTAAAATATTTTTCTCTATACATTTTCCTATTTCCTAAAGAATGTTTGCTTATTTGAATTTAACGCTAAGCTACGTCATGTGTTAAATGCTAATCAGATGTAAATTATGAATTGCATCTTAACCATAGAATTTTCCTCTCACCTGTAGGTTAATGGTCAGAAGACAGAGAAAAGCAGCTAATATAAGGTCCATTAATTATAACTCGCAAACATTATTCTTTGTGCCAAGTTTTTAAATTGAACCGTTTATTTTCCAAGACGTGCAAAAGCAGCTGTGTGCTATGCAACAAGAGCGAGTCCTCTTTGCATTTTTCATTGCTGCTTAGTAATTGCCTAATTTTTCTTGTGATATTCCTTCATACAAGGATTCCAATTAAAATTATGATGTTTTCATTCCACTTAGTGTATCAATTATAAAATCAGTAATTTGAATTTTCGCCACTAGCCATACAATTTGCTTCTATTTAATTTACAATAATGTAATACATTTCTTACAAAAAAGCAAAGTTATATATGCTAAAACTCATACATGCTGACTTTTTAGTTTTTTGTTTTTGGGGTTAATTTTGGTTTTTTTGTTTGTTTGTTTTTTTTTTTCATTTGGTACAGCGTCCACAGGGACTACAGGGTCTCACTACGGAGATCAGACTCGTGATTCTCTGGTTTTCTGCCTCCCAAGTGCTGGGATTACAGTTGCACGCCACCACGCCCAGTCTCAATCACGTGCCCCAGGGGCAGGGCTGGCAAGGCATACTGGGTATTGCACCCCAGCCGCTGTGCTCTGCCTAAGAAGGCGCTTTAGTCCACTGAGCTATCTGGCTGGCCTAGACTTTTTAGCTTTAAAAACAGATCTAGAGATCAGTGTTGATAGACAATGTAATTATCACTGTGGAACAATTTATTTGGTTAATCTATCAAGTTATTTCAACTGTTATATATGTTTTTATGTTACATCTAATGTGTAAAATTCAACATATAACTTAATGGGAGGTGATCAAGTAATAAATGCAATATATTCAGCTGTATGTAAAATCAAACTTTAAAATATGTATCAAATTCATTATTCATATTTAATAAAGAAGAGCATCTAGTTCATTTTTATTCTGTTACTTAATTTCCTCTCTAGGCACTATTAAATCACAAGTTTCAAACATTCTCACAAACTTTCTGAGTAGGATAGTGCACATCTGTAGTTTCAGCACTTGGGGGGCTGAGGTAGAAGGGTCACTGTGAGTTCAAGGCCAGCTTGACCTACATAGAGAAACCCTGACTCCAGGAAAGAAAAATCTCGGTTAATGCAGCTGAGCTGATAAGTCTTCATTCCCACAATGACATTTACCCTTAGGATGGGAAGACCCTTTCATAAATATGTGAAGCCTGTGTTTGCTTTTAGATCTTTGGTTTATCGGTCTTGGAGAACAAGTCTGTAAGTCAAATTTTTTTCCATTCAAAGGAATTGAAGGACTGAAATAGCTTGGTGGTCTAAGCAACTGTAGGCAAGCACAAGGACCCAAGTTTGATCCCCGGTACTGCATACTGCACTGGTTCTGAAACCACACATGGTAGTGCACACGTGTAATCCCAGCTCTGGCAAGGCTGAGACAGGAGGACCACTATGAGTCTGCACTGTGAAGAAAGGTCCTGTATCAAATAAGTAAATAGCTTTAAAAAAGGAAATGGAATATATACTTAGTGACTAGAAATACAAACTCTAGAAAGGAGGATGATACTGATCCCTGGGATGTTTTTAACCGTCTTCATTGGACTCAAAGCATGTCTCCAATTCTTCTTGCTTTTATGTGGGGTACAGAATTTATTTCTAACCAATCAAAAATAAAAGGTTAATGAGACACTTTCAATTGTTTACCTCCAAAAAAATTCTGTTTTGTTTGTTTACTTCCATGATGTATATATATAAAGATATATATTCTCACACATGTATCAGTGTATGTGTGTACGTGCATGGATTTATGTGTGTACATATACATATATATACACATTGTGTAAATGTACGTAAATAACTATTTATATGTACATATGGAAGCTAAAAAAGTAATCTGAACTTTGCAATTCAGTAATCACATTGCAAATGTATCTGTCAACTTGAAATGTTACAAATTCATCACAGAAAATTAATATAAAACTTTAATTTTGGTAACTTAAAAGTTAAAGAGCCATATGTGGTTAGTATGGTTAGTATATACCATATTAGTAAACAAATCATGTAAAAAATGCTGCTGTTGAATTTTGGAAGAAGCCAAGACAAAAAATCATGTTGAATGTTACTCGTTGAGTAGTATGATCAGATTGTGATGTAAGAAATAAATATTTAATGTATTGATGCAATGAATGTTTTGACTCTCTCAGCAGAGTAACCAGGGTTTAGCAGCATGACCATTATAAGAATAACAGAGTGTTGATATTGACAACTCTTGAAACGCTTATAGTTCTCAGCAGATCATGGTGAGTGCATGATTTAATATTTCTTTTTTTTTAATTTTTTTTTATTTTTATTTATGAGAGAGAGAGAGAGAGAGAGAGAGAGAGAGAGAGAGAGAGAGAGTGTGGTGTGTGTGTGTGGCCAGCTCAGCCCACCAGGGGGCGGGGCTGGCTGGCATGTGGTGCTGGGGGATTGAACCGCGGTCCCTGATGCTTTGCCAAGCTTGTTCTAAGTAGGTGCCTTAGACCACTGAGCCATCTCTCCAGCCCCGCATGATTTAATATTTCATATTAACATATTATGTAGTCATTGAAAAAGAATTTGACAAAAGTATATGGTTTATAAAGTTAACTAACTCATTTATGTATGTACAAGCATGCATATATGAGGGTGTAGGTATATATGTATTTTTGAAATGTTAATTTATCCATACAAGCGCATGACTTTTAGAAACAGGATCCGCACGTGTGGTGGGTATAGAGACCGATACTCCTTAGGAAGTTCTTCATACTACCATGCCTAAATTACCTTCCTCATAACAATGCCGTCTTGGAAGCAGTATATTTCAATCATTACATGATTTTTCTTTTTTGGTCACTAGAATACCAGGACATACTGCATCATGATCAGAAATTTAGAATTATCCTAACAATAGGTACAGGGGACAGGGATGTAGCTCAGCAGCACAGTGCCTGACTGGCAAGCATGAGGTACTGAATCTGATTCCTATTAACAACAACAACAACAACAACAACAACAACAACAACAACAACAAAAGGAATATATATGGTGTTCATGTATAGAAAATGGAACAAAATATGGAGAAAAATTTTCACCCCAAATGATACTCAGTAAGAACAGCTATGCATTGGAACTGTATCACATTAAAATAAGTAACTGGTGGGGAGATAGCTCAGTGGAAAAGAGTTTGCCTGGCAAGCACAAGTTCCTGGGTTCAATCCCTGATACCACCAAATAAAATTTTTAAAAAATAGAATAAAATATGTAACAGATGGAAAGATGGACACATGGCATTACAATAAGACGGAAATAGCAAATGGGTAGTAGTCATGTAAAACTGGTAAGATTTCTTAGGGGAACCTCACAACCTGACTTTGATTTGTAAAGAGCTTTAGTAAAAGTAAAATCGTATGTAGAAAACAATCAGACAGTATTGCTCCCCCAAAATAAATTTAGACAACTAAAACAATTACCTAATTCAAAATACTAATATTTAGTGGTATAAAACTGATGCAAGAGCTGGCCAAATAACTCAGCGGATTAAAGTGCATGCAAGCAGGCTCAGGGGCTGGGAGTTCGATTCCTGGGCCTGCCGTGCCGGCCCCATCCCTGAGTAGTGCTGAGATGGTGATTGAGACTGCACTGGGCATGGTGGAACGCACCTGTAATCCCTGCTCTTGGGAGGCTATAAACAGGCAGATCACTACAAGTCCAATTTAGTAGTGAGACCCTGAACACCTTGTAGACCCTTCCCTAAAATACAAAAAAAAAAAAAAAAGAAAAAAAAAGTGATGCAAAAGTCATTCTTTTTTTTGCAATCATAAAAGTTTAGCCAGTATACCCTCTCCTGTCACTACCAAGAAGATATATTTTTCCTGAGATAGATGCTGGAATCCAGGAAATGTGCCAAGCTGAAACACAATTAACATCCTATTGCAACGTATGATTCGCTCAAATTACACAAGCCATTACTTTGGATGGAATTAGGGTTAAAGAATTTGTCTCTTTTAATGCCAGACTGAATTATGGGTGAAACTATTCTTCAGAAAAATAAGTGAGGTTTACGCTTGTTATGACTGAGTTCATTGAAACAAATACAGCCTCAGCTTCAGGCAAAAGTCTATACAAATAAGTTTGATAAAACTAATCACCACTTTTTATAACATCTCAGGGCTATTTTGAAATAGATTCTGAACACCGTATACTGAATGGCTGACTTTCCTGAAAGGCACTAGAACATTGATCTCATTGAAATTTTTCCAAACAAAGAGCAGTGTCAATATTTCTTAGTCTCCTAAACTACTGAGAAAAGTAGAGTTCAATTACAACCAGATAGTGTTTTGTTTCATCTCTTAGAAGGTTTACACTTCTTGTATTAATATCTGTAATACTATTTTATAGAAGATTTAATGGCCTTACGTGATACCTTTTTCCCCCTCATCTTATTAAATTGCAGAATAAGCTAGTCCATAAACTGTCTGGTTTGTAAAAGCATTTTCCCTGATCTCATACTAATGTATTGCAACATAAACTGTTGTTTTCTCTGTTTAGTCAGCTGCCCAATACCTAAACATAGTATTGAAAGCTGTAAAAATCTTTCTGCAATAGAACATGTCCTCCTTTCCCAACCAGTGGACTTCAGCTTCTCAGCAGTCCAGGTCGTAGATCCTGTTCCAGTTCTGGTTGCTCCTGTCTCTTCGAAGGAAACAGGTAGACACTGCAAGGCACAGCTGGTCACTACGAGGCACATTGCATAACCCAATCCCCCAATCGACAAGCCATTCTACCTCTGCACCTCCCGCTTGCTTATTCTACATGAGCCCTAAACCTCCAGAGATCAGGGCCCAGTATTTGGGAATGGTCCTGATTGGTGCACACCAAAGAAATAGTTCTGTCTCCACATCCTGGGTGACATGTTGGCATTTCTGCTTGCTTTTGTGTTGCAGTCTACATTAAATTTCAAATATGCTGTACCAAAGCAAACAAACAAAAATTTGTACCACTCTATAGTTTTAATGGGCATATTTGTGAACCAAAAATTCTTAGAAATATTTTTATTGCTTATCATAGTGTTGTACATTCCCAAATCTTGACTTTTGTGTTCTTTACTATTAAATGAGTCATTATTAATTTAAAGATCAATATTTTATACAAAATATAAATGATATGTTTTTATTATAAAATCAAACATTATTGAAATAGAATGTTTTCAAAACTGTAAAAGTCACAATGAGCATTTCATAATTTGGATACATTTATTCAATCAGAACAATGATTAAGAAGCAGAACATCAGAAGCCTTTCAGCAGCCTCCTCGCAGTACTCCTTCCATCGTTATTTTGTCCTGTTTCCCCATTCCTACTCTAGGAGAGCCAAGAGAGTCAAAAACTTGCTTGTACTACGTAGTGGAATCAATTATACATACTATTGTCTGCCCACTTTTTCTCTGTATTAGGCTTGTAAGCTCCATATGTGACATTGCTTACCCTTTCTTTCTTTGAATTTAGCGACACATGTGTTGTAAGCTTTTTATTATTTATCAACATAGTTTAAATTTTAATAAAACGTTAAAATGAGGGAAGGATCTGCTGAATGGAGAATTCTCTAAAGGATGTTGGAGGGGTGATCTAAAACATGGCTCACATATACATTAAAAAAATGGTACTGAAAGAAGTTTCTGATAATCTCTCTCAAAATATTCCCCTTCTTTTGAAAGATACTTACCGCATCACACTCGCCGTTTCCCGAAACCTTTCCATAAGTGCTTTTTCACTGCCTGTCTTCAGCTGTGCTGTTATATCTACTTGTTGTCTTAAAGAGAATAAAAGCATTTAACTTTCATGGCCCATTTTACTTTGAAGAAGACCCAGGAGTTGAATGATACCAGAAATGAAAAATGAGGCGCACAAGGCCACCGAGTAGTACCTTTACAAGTCTGCCTTTCTCCTCTGATGGCACTTGAAAACAATGTCATTGGATTTTTTTTTTTATCACAGTTCTTAAAGTCACTCATGAAACCTGACCTCTGGAATTGCTACACAAAGTGTCAGGCATTATAGGATAAGTGTGCTCAAAGGGACAGGGAATATTTTGAGGGGGCTAATGCTAATATGTCTTCTACTCTAATAATTTAAAAATTTACACATTTACCCTATTTCCATTATCCCTTAATGTAAATGTCATCCACAAGTTTATGAAAAAGTCTATCACATCACCGTGCATCAGGTTCATGCAATTTGAAATGACTATGCGATATAATCCAATGCAATGTAAGTTGAAAGGATTATGCAATATCATCTAATACCGATAAAAAATATGAGATAACAAATGCTTACAAGAATGCGGACAAAAAGGCACTAATACACCAAAGGTGGGAATATCAATTGATATGGCCATAATGGAGAAAAGTTTAGATGTTTTAAAAAATCAAAAATAAACTGCTAGTGGTCCAACAGTTTCTCCTCTAATAATATCTTCACAGCATACAGAAGTCGCATCTCAGAAGCCTCCCTGCACTTCCATGTTCACTGCGGTATTATTCGTAGTAGCCAAGGTACAAAAGCACCTACTGTCCATCAGGGGACAAATAGGTTTAATTCTGTAGTAACAAACAACTAAACCAGTGTTACATAGATTAAGTAGGATATTACTTTTCTTTAAAAAAAATGGAACTTTGGCATTGGCTGTAGCACAGATAAGACTGAAATCATATTTTGGAAAATTAGTCAGGCACAGAGCACACAAATGACACCATCTCACTGCACTGTGGAATAATGAAAAGTTGATCTAGTAGAAGTTGAGAGTCAAATAGTGGATACTAAAGGGTGAGGAGAACAGGGCTTAGGGAGGATGGAAAGAAATTGCTTAAGGGATAGCACTAAGTAATAGAGAAAAGTAAGACGTTCTTGTGTGCTATTGTATAGATGGTGATTATACAAAAGGACAACGAATAAAACATTTTAAAAAGCTAGAAGAAAGTCATTATTAATGTGGGAAACATTATGTGAGGGTGTTTGCATGTAACAAACATTTTATGTTATATATATATATATATATATATATATATATACTTCCTTTATTTATTTTAATTTAAAAAGATTGTGTATTTGGTATGGGGTGTCACTACGCAGCTCAGTCTTAGTGATCCTCCTGTTTTCAGCCTCACCACTGCTGGGATTACAGACATGCACCACCACGCCCAATCTCCATCTCTGGCTCAACGTGCTTGGGGGTGGTGCTAGAGCGACATGTGGTGCAGAGGATTGAACCCCAGTCCCTGCACATAAGTAGGTGCTTAGTCTCTGAGCTATCCTGCCAACCCTTAAAAAGACCCCAGATGCATAGTGACACAATAAAATTATCAGTGCTAGAGAAAATTAGAGAAGAGTTAGTTGCAGGTCAAAGTGAAAAAAAATGGAATATGTGCACAATTGATAAATTTAGAAATTTAACATATGTGATTAAGATTGAGGTTGTCAAATTTTATCCAGTTATGGATAGTTGCTAACAAATAGTTTTTAGCTGCTCTTGTAGACCCCTATATTGAATATTGGTTATTCTTTAGCCAGTATGGGAAAAAACAGAGTCCAAGTTATTTTTCAAGTATTAGTACTTCAATGAGCAAGAATAGATCGAACCCATAGCACACCCTTGGAATTTTGTTTCAGTTCCGTTACTAATACTGTTACATGCTTTCAAAGGAATGGGAAGGCATCTGTGGTTCACATAATGAAAGTTCTTGGAAATTTCATGACAAGGAATCAAACAGTACATAGAAGACATAAGAGAGAAGAAAAAGGATGCTGGCATTAGAGATGTATGCTGGATAAGAAGTAGAATTGGAGTAAAGAACATATGCATAGATAGAACAGTATAAGCTGAATTTCTTTTTAGTATTGAAGTGATAAATATTTGAGTTTTCTTGTCTACTTGTTATGACCTGGAGCAGTAAAGGTAAAAGCAGAGGTGTGCCCCTTGTTTCTAAATATGTATGGCTGAATCGCTGTCATATTGTTTGCTGGAGGGTAAGATTAGAATTTGGCTTCATGATGATGTAAAGCCTCTGTAATCATCAGGACTGTCAAAATATCAGTACAGAAAATACTGTACTACAAAAAGAAGAGAAAGTATCCAGAGAAATGTTGCATTATAAATTTAAGGGACTTTAATTGAGTTGTTATAAGTGAGATAATAAAGGGTACATATGTGAAAGTAGACAGTGTAATGCAAAAAAAAAAAAAAGAAAGAAAAACTTTGTTTTATAACATAGTGCTATAGGAGAATCCCAATAACAATTCAGCATAGTACTACCTTGGAAAAAGACAGAATTACTACACTCTTGTTTTTATTCCATTGAGCAAATTAGTTTTCATTGCTGTGATCAAGCACTTGAAAAAGAGGAAGAAGCAAAGGTTTCCTTTGTGCTTTCAGACCCTTCAGTGCATGGTTGCCTGCTGCCTTGCTGTGAGGCCACAGTGGTGCAGCGTGTCACTGCCCAGGGCCACAATGGGCACAGCTGCTTTCTGTCTCTTGGAGAAAACAGACAGTATGTTGGGGAGGGAACAGGGACAAACCCAGCTGCTAGGTCACGTCCCCATGATCAGTTCCCTCACCCAAGCGTTGCCTCCCATTCTCATCACCTTCCAGCGAGTCCATTCAATTACGATCTCATCCCTAGATGAAGCTACCGGTGAAATTAGGACCCTCATGATCCAATTGCCTCTGGAAACATGTACAGTCACACCAGGTAAGCATTCCTAACACTTAGGAACCTGCTAATCCAAAAAGATTGACCATCACTACAAACCACCACAGTGAGTTAATACAAAAGGATCATTTTTTATTGGGGGGGTTAGGGGGCTAAACGTGTTGTTGTTTTGTTGGGTATATCAGACTCTAACGAGAAAGGATAGGAAAACAAATAATGATAAAAGTTCTATACCATCTTCTTCATGTACAGATTAGATGACAGGTTTAAATCTATGGTATGGCAGTTAAATATTTATCAACCACACTACCATGGGGGGGGGAACTCTTAAAAATCTTGATTTGAAGCCTCTGAATATTATTTGCTATAAATATTTTCAGCATGGCTGATTTCACATGACAAACAATATCTTTTAAATCATTAGGGAATAAATCTTTGAATGGAAGAAGCTGAGAAGTATTTTCTGGGATCTCTTTTTAAGCACAAATTTTTCAGAGTGTACGCACCAGAGGCTGCCTTGGAGGGGTGAGGCCCCTGATAGCTTCCTCCTGAGAACTTTGAGAAGAAGCTGCCAGCAGGCAGTAACTGCTCTTCCTTGGGCAGAGTTGCTCCTGGGGAGAAGCCACATAGCACCACAGAAACCATTTGGTGGAAACAGTGATCTGTCTTTCCTCTGAGTACAAAGAGATATAATCCTGCTGATTCATAGAAATACTATGCAAAGACTCCAGGGTATGGAATTGAGAGATGAAATTGATGCTAGAGGGACAGAACGAGTATTTTTCATTTACAATGTGGTGAGGGGTTGTTTAAAAAAATAGCTAAAAATATTACCGTTAGTTGAAAGAATAAGAGAACATTTAGAAAAATGTATATAAAGTTAAATTTTTAGTGGGGCCGGGGAGATAGCTCAGTGGAATAAGCACTTCCCTGGCAAGTGCAAGGGCTGGAGTTCAATCCCTGGTTCCGAAAAAATGAATGAATAAATAAATAAATAAATAAATAAATAAATAAAGTTAAATTTTTAGATTAAGAACAGGAAAATGGTCTGAATTATAATTCACACATTATGTTCATCAATCATGCACACTTTTCATACACATTAAAGATTCCTTAAATGTAAAAGTTTAATCCCTGATTTGTTTTAAATTGGGTGCTATGTGTTTAGTTGTAAAATTTGCTCTACATATGCAGTATCTCCATTCACTCAGAAGTGACATGGTTGCTCATTATTTAAGTGAAGGACAGCCAAGTCTTCCCAGTTACGGAGCTCTCATACGCCTTGTGCCAAAAAGCATACTGCTTGAGGCAGTTGGCTCTAAAAATTGTAAGTTTAACACTTCATAACTAAAATAATTAATTATTACATTTTGCTGCACATGACACCTTTCTAGAAAGTTTTTCTTATCTGGGAAATTAACTCTTTCCATGTTCTTCTCAATGATTATAAATTTTTCCTTTAATTTATCCACTGGATCATCTTGTCCAGGTTTTCTTTACTTGAAATTGATTTCTTTGAAGTCGTAAAGTAATATACCAAGTTCATTCTTATTCCTTTTTGAATACCTAGGCAATTGTACAAAAGCTTCTTTTAATTATTTGCAAGGTAAGTGCTGTTGGTACTGGAACAGTCACTGTATTTGTTGGTCTATTTCTGAGCTTTTTAATGATGACCCATATTTTATGTTCTAAATAAAATATGAAGACAAATATTTACCATAAAAATATGGAAGCATCAGTACACTATTGCAAAACATTTTTGTAGTAAATGTTACCTAGCTACGTCAGGTATCAGTATATTCTTAAAGTTCTTTGGGATATTTTTTAATTTTTAAATTAATCTAATTTTAACTATCTCACAAAAGTCTTGCTTGTATTTGCAAAGGACCTATAGAATTATTGCACAGTATTGTTACATTTACAGAGTTGAATTGCCCTGGAAAACTATTTGATGAGTGCTAATTGATCATGTTGGGAAAGACAGATGCACAACAGCATTGTGATGTCAGTGGTGATACCGAAGCATAAGTTAAAAATGAGGATATCTTTGTTTCACTTCTCTGCAGCATGTGCTAGTGGAGACTACATAGTCCTAAGGGTGCATGTGGCTTGTGAAGTTTTAGATGGGCAAATGGAAAATGTGGACAATTTGCGTTCTGTATCACAAGATGGCAAAGTTGTAAACAGTAACCCTGACAAAGGTAAATAATGGAATGATACATAGTCTATGCACATCTGTTCTAGATTCACCTGCTCCACATTTTGTGCCCTGTGATGGGAGCCAGCCCAGAGTGAGGCCGAGAGGAAGGGGTGGAAAACCCCATGCACACTCTTTGTCTCACAGACACTGTAACGCTGAGAGGCTGAGAGGGGTCAGCGGAGAGCAGAGAGGGCCGAATATAAGACAAAGCACCCTTTACCTAAAAACTATGTGCAGACAAGTACTGTAGTTGCTTGTACAGAGAAATAACCTGAAGCAAGTAGGTTGTTTATATATTTGAGGAATTGTACTGCAGAGAACTATATTGTCAAGCACAAAACATCATGACCTGTTCAATGCACAGTAATTAAGCAGGTAATAGATGAAAAGCAGTCATTCTTCCTCCATATGAAAACTTATCTATCGATTTGTTTTCTGAGAACACTGGGAAATTTTTAGGTGCTATTTTTTCAAATAGTTGCTTTTTCCTAGTATTTATTTCTCTTTTGTGGACTCTGGTTAGCCAACATTGAGTCTATTATTTCCATAAGCTATACCTATGATACATGTTGGCTCTTTTTCTATTTAAATTTTTCTGGACCTCATTTCAGTTAACTCATTTAAGCCAAAATTTTAGTCAATTGCACATTTTCAGTGTGTTTAATGTGCTATAAATTTTCAAAGGGTTAAAATTATTTTTTATTTAATGTGTCTATGTACAAAACATGATCTAAAAATTTCTTTTTAAAAATTTTGCTGAGCTATAAAAGGCTCAAGTCAACAACTTCTGATATTGCCAATCCTATGGATAAGCCACTACTACTATTGAGTACTGGACTATATTGGATTATTTTGCTGAATTCATACACCTACAATATTTGAATGACAATGGAATACCCGTCTCTGACAAAACTAAACAAAAAAGGAGATACAAATGAAGGACCATTTTATATCTGTATGTACAAAATAGTTAGGATAGATATACAGCTACTTTCTCTAAATTTAATGAGAAGAAAAATTTGTATTAATAGTGTTTGAACAGGATATCATGTCTGCATCTTGTACTATGAATAACTACTATGAAGACAACAATATGCAATGTATTAATTATTGTAATTGTCCTATTAACCTGTTTTGAAGCTATCTCATTGCTATTTGTTTCTCAATAAAAGTAATAAAAAATTAGAATGGAAACCAAAATAAATACATAAATAAATAATGACAAAAATTAATTTTTTTGATATAAGGTCTCACTACACAGCTCAGACTCAGTGATCTTCCTGTTTTCAGACTCTCCTGTGCTGGGATTACAGGTGTGCACCACCATGCCTAATCTCAGTGGCCAGCTCAGTATGCGCAGAGGTGAAGCCAATACAGCATGCGGTGCCAGAGATCGAACCCTGGCCCCTGTGCTTTCCTAAGCAGGTGCTTAGTGCACTGAGCTATCTCACTAGCCTTAGAAAATTTCTAAGTACCACACATCTTTATAAAATCCATTGTCCTTTACTGAGTTTTATTTCTTCTTCTATTTACTATATCATTTAATATTAATTAATGAATAGTTTAAATATTTGAGGAGTTAAATATGAGGCTTCATATTTTTCATTATGCCAATTTCCAGAAAGTTATATTCAGTAGTGCCGTCCTTCTTTTATTGTTGCTTGCTTTCTTTCCTAAATCTGGCAGTCACGGACTAGTTCAAGGTTAATAAGGAGGTATGCGATTGATGATCATAGAAAAGATGTCATGCAGGCATGAAGGGGTCAGTGTAATTTTTAAATCATTCAAAGTGACTGGTAGATATGAAGCATTTAAGGTACAGATGCGATTTTGTTTTGGGTGCAAGAAGGTTATATCAGTGGTAGAGTACGGATCACAGTGCCACGCTTTAAAGCCAGGAGACCGCATACGTAGGTTCCTGACTGTCCTGGTGAGAGATAATGATGGACTGAATTGGGGAAGAGGTATGAAGATCACAAGCTATTATCAATTATGAGACAAGTGCGACATCTCCGTTGGCCCAACGTGAGGCTGTGCGGGAGAATAACGAAATACTTACTTCTGATAGGCTAAGCAGGAGCCTGAAAACTGCTTCCTCCACCTCAAGCCCCATTATAAAGGCAGTGAGCAAGAATTTTCTTTCCTTCTGCAAAAACAAACTCTGGGAAGAGGTTGCTTGTAATAAGGAATTAAAAGTATAAGTGAAATTATGTCTACGCTTGTAGCATTTATTATACATGGAAGACTGGTGAGAATGCTAGTATATTTTTTCGATGTTCTATTTTCTATCCATTGCAAAGATGCCTGAGATTATGTTGTATTTTATGAGCTCATAAACAGCTCTCTATAAACCAGCTGTTTAAACTTTAGCACCAGTTTGCAATACAAGTTCAACATTTGCCTCATTTTCATTAACATTTCCCTTCCTTAAAAAGATTTTTATCAGTAAATGTGCTATTAAATTTGCTTTTATGAAGATTATGTCAGTTCAAAACTTCAAATTTTTAAAAAGTAATCATATTTATGAATAATAAAATTTAAGCAGAGGAAACAGCATTTGCTTTTTCTGGATACAATATGTAATATATGTTTAATATTCTTCATTCACACATCTAGGCATGTACTTTCTTAGAGTTTTGCCTGCTGTCACTAACTTGGTACTGCGAGTCTCTTCTCCAAGGAAGATAGTCCTGATCCATGAGTAAAACACACCATGCCACTGATAAATCAATGCATATTTAATTACCAAGAATAATTCTTTTCATTTTTTTCTTTCCATTGTAATTTCCCTCTAGTTATTTTTTTCCCTCTAAATTACTTGAACATAAAGTTGATAGCATGAGCTTCAAGCATTAATGTTTGGTTGGCAATTACATTTTCTAAATAGAATAATGCATTTCAAAAATTTAATAATAGCAAATATGAGAATATTTGAAAACATCATTAGCACAACATAAATGCAGTGCACATTCTATTTTCATTTATAGTTCATAAAGGATTTTAGCATATTTATAAACTCATATGTTTGTAGTCATTTAGATATTAGTGTCATTTTTAAAGGAGATAAAATCATGTGAAAAGATAATGTCAGATGTGTCATAAAGTTAATGAATAATAAAATGAACTATAATGCCTCCAGTAATCACATTTTTTCCTAGAAGGCTGATGTTAAAAATGCATTTATATCTCCAAGGAATTCAGATTGCTGGGATGTGGTAAATCTATTGCTTTTGGTTGAACATGTTGTATCACAAAATATCACAATGTATTTGAAAATATTTTATTAAGATAGGTTTCCCCCAGGAGGTTACTGGCTAAAAACAGTTATAACCCATTAATGTTAAGAAAAATCTTAATACTATGCTCACTATTATCAGACAAGGTTGAGCATGTTCAGGGTGGTAGCACATTAGACTTTAATCCTTGACATATGTCAAATATCTGTTTCATTCCCATTTCTTCACTTAATAAGCAATATATCACATCATCTCTGTGACCTTAGTAATAAAATAATGACAAATCACTGCTTCCATATTCACTTATTTTATTTGAGAGATAAAAAGCAAAAACAATGATATGGCATTTCACAACAAGATAATAAGAAATTAACAAAGGTCATTATATTTCATATTATACTTGCAAAGAAGTAAAAGAAAACAGTAATATAATTATCTAATCTATTTTATGTATACACACACATATTTTTTCTTTTCCCTTCATTGTTTTCTCCTTCCCCCAAAATGTTCTTTCTTTCTGAGCAGTTTCTGTCCCCTTCACAACATCTCCTGTACATATTGGACATTATTTACACTTTTAGTATATTATACTAGGGAGAGATAATTTTACACTTATGAGTCTGATTTATTTCACTTATGAGCATGATCTCTAGTTGTCTCCATTACTTATTCCACTGAGCCATCTCCCCAGCCCCTCCATTTACCTATCAAAGCCACATGTTTATCTTTCTTTATAGCTAAGTAGTACTCCACTGTATAAAGATACCACATCATTTGTATCTGTCCCTCAGTTCATGGGCATTTGTGTTGCTTCCAAGATCTAGGTGTTAGAGAAATTGTGTTGCTGTAAACATGGACACATGTGCATCATGGTGGTACAACATTCTTAATTCTTCTTGGAATCAAACCAAAAGGAAATAGCCGAGTTGAATGGGACCTCTAATACTAACTTTTTAGGGAATCTCCAAACTGATTTCTGTAGTGGTTGTAATAGTCTACACTCCCACCTAGACTGGAGAATGGTTCCCTTTTCCCCACACCCCCTCCACCACTTTTTATTGGTTGATTGCTTGATGATGCTCATTCTTTTTGGGGTGAGATGGAATGTTGGTGTTGTTTATTAAAGCTAATTGCATTCTTTTTATGCATTTAGTACAGGGTGTATAGGGTCTTACTACACAGATTGGTCTCATAGTGATCTTCCTGTTTTCAGCCTCCCAAGCGCTAGGATTACTGGCACGCTCCAGCACACCTGGTCTCTTTCACCATCTCAGTGCACCCCAGGGGTGGGCTGGCATGGCATGCAGAGTACGGAACCCCGGTCCCTGTGTGTACCTAAGAAGACACTTTAACCCATTGAGTTATCTGGTCAGCTTGGGGTTTTTAAATAAGAAAAACACAATAATACAGAATTTCAGAACAGGAATAGGGGAATATCAATGATGAATATATTGTGTATTTTTACCCTCAGTAACAATACAGAAGTTGCTCAGATTACAAGAAACAGATATTCTAAGAGATCAAACAATATAAGCACAAATCATTTTTTTCCACAAACTAAAAGATAACAGTAATGTAACTTCCTTATCTAGTTTTACATGTATATATTTTCTTTTCTCCTTTTCTTCTTCCATCCATCTCAATTATTCTTTCTTTTTTAGCACTTTCATTCATTTCATAATATCTATTGAAGATTTGGGGATTTTTTTCTTAGTTTTTTTTTTTATACTAGGGAGATAATACAATGCTTACACATGTGAATTTGATTTATTTCACTTGTGAGTAAGGTCTCTAGATTCACCCATTTAATTACAAAAGCCTGAGCTTATCCTTCTTTATAGCTCATATAAAGCTAAATAAAAATATATCAAATATAAAATATAATGCTAACGATATCATATATTTTATATTTGCATTTTTCAAGTGACCAGTGGTGTTGAACACTTTTTCCTATATTTATTTTCCATTAGTACTTCTTCATCTCAGAAGTATGCATTCATCTCAGATGCCCATTTGTGGACTGGTTCTTTGAATTCTGGGGGCTTGATTCTTTCACTCTTTACATGTTCCAGGTAGAAGTCCTTTGTCTGAGGAACTGTTGGAAAAAATGTTTTCCTCTCTCAGTTGGATTTGCTCTTCCTTTTCTCAAAGCTCAAGGAGCAGCATTACCTTGATTATTTGTGTTCATTGGGCTTTCCTTATATGAGAATTCACTATAAATTTCCCTCTTATGATGACTTTCATTGCATCCCATAAGTTCTGGTAAGTTTTATTTACATTTTCATTTAATTATACTGTCTAATGTCTTCATTAATGTCATCTCTGACCCACTGGTTTTTCAAGAGGGCCTTATTTAATTTTTTTGCATTTATAGAGGGTTTTTTTTTTTTTTTGAACCAGGGATTGAATTCATGCCCTTGTGCTTGATAGGGAAGTGTTTATTCCACTGAGCCTTCTCCCTGACCCCTGCTTATACAGTTTTTGCGTTCTTTTGTCATTAATTTCCAATTTGATTTCTTTATGGTCAGATAATAAGCGTGGATTAATTTCAATTTCTTTACACTTATTCTTGCATGTTTTATGGAATATATGGGCTGTTTTAGACAATCTCTCATATGGAGCTGAGAAAAATACATATTCTGATGTTGTGTGAGACATTATAAATAACTGTGAAGTACATTTATTTGCAGGTTTGGTTGAGGGTTTTTTTTTCTGATACTTTTATCTACTTCATTTATCTCTTTCTGACATTGAGCTATTAAGGTCCCGTTATAAGTGTTATTGCTTATTTGATTTTCATGTCTATTAATGTCTGACTTATATTATTGTGTGTCCTGTTATTTGGTGCATATATATTTGTGATTGTTATTATGTCTTCTTGAATTTTTCCCCTAACAAGTATGACTTTCTTTATTTCTTTTGCTCATGCTTGTTTTGAAGTTCATGTTGTCTGAAAACAGTATAGCTAAACCTGTTCTCTCCATTTGCATGTGGTGCTGTTTCTGTCCTTTGACTTTCAGTCTATGAATTTCTCTTTGAATTATATGTGCTTAGTTTTGTTTTGTTTTTTGTTCCAGAAGTCCAACTCAGGATCCTGTGCTTTCCAGAAAAAAAGCTATGTTGCCGAGTCATTTTCTCAGCCCTAAACATGTTTCTCATATATAGCATATTTTCATATCATTTTTCTTGTTGCATTTGGCCAGACTGTTTCTTTGATTGATGAAGTGAGGCCATTTATATTGATAATTAGAACTGATATGTATTGGCTTATCTTTGTCATGTTATTTTCCTACTGTTGGTTCCCTGCTTTTTTCATTGTGTTTGATCAAATTCCCTACATGGTGGTTTCTTTCTGGCCTTGTTATTGGAAGTGTGATCATTTTTACCTCAATCTATAATATCTTTCAGGTCTCCTTGCGGGGTTGGTTTGATTGTCATGAATTTCTTAATTTTTTCTTTATCATAAAAGTATTTTATTTCTCCATTAGTGTTGAAAGACAGTTTTGCAGGTTATGTCATTCTGTGTAGAGGCTGATTTATTTCTTTTCTTTCTTTCTTTTATTTTTATATTTATTTATTTATTTATTTATTTATTTATTTATTTATTTATTGCAGTTCCAGGGATTGAATTCAGGACCTTGCACTTGCCAGGCAAGCACTTATTCTACTGAGCTATCACCCCAGCCCAGAGTTGATTTCTTTCAAGACTTGAAATCCTTCAATTGTTCAAGCAGTTTTTCCAGCTTTCAATGAATTTTGATTTTCTGGATATCTCTCTGAATCTCTTTCATACATTCTACATCTTTCATATACTGTTCATTCAAAGTTCCCATCATTTTCCTCTATTTTCATTTTATCTATGTCTTCTCTAGGTATGCTGAATGTTGTTTCACCTTGGTTGTCATTTCTCTTTTTGATCTGAGATATTATTTCTGCTCTGACTTCCTCCATAGCTGCATGGAGTTGTTTCTTTACTTCAGTTGCTACCAGTTCAGAAATTTCAGGTTTGTGTCTTCCGTTTTCTTCTATATCAATGTCTCCTGTATTGCTCTGGGTGGGCTGGAGGTTTGTGAAGGCATTTTGTTTCACCTTGTCATTTTTCTATTTCAAGTAACTTTTTAGTTTGTTTTCTGTGATGATCCTTGGGATGTGCTGTAATAGCCAACTCTATCACTAGCTTCAAGGCCTCTCTAGGAAAAGTCTGTTTCTCAGGGGTAGGTCTTCTGTATGTAGGAGATTCTTAGTTTGTATTTATCCCAAGATCCTGCCTTCCCAATTATTTAAGAGGGGTAGCTGATGTCTGTTTGGCTCCATCCCTAGTTCTTTAGGGTAGGGCTGTGGTGAAGTTGCTACTCCACTGGCCAGCACCATCTCTGTAGATGGAAAGACCAGGTATCTCCCCATTTGGATCTATTTTCTTCAAAATGGCTTTTCTGTAGGCTTATGATTTTGTTGTAAGAAGAAATAATTTTTATCAGTTTGTTTTGACCTATAGATTTGTCTTATTTACCCTCACATTACCTAAAAGCCCTTTGCAAGTAAATTCCATTGATTAAATATTTTTCTTCAATTAAAATTATTTGTTAATAATTCTTTAGTATAAGTGGCTTGATTTTTAATATAAATTCAGTTCTTTTTTCTGTTTACAGAAGAATAATAATGAACACAGTTAGAACTTTATCTTTACATAATGTTACTCAACATAGTATTTTCAAAACTAATATTAAAAATAGATACTTTGGCAATTATTAAATTTTAGTTATTTAGTACAAATCGAATAAAAGTGCATCTGATGCATTAATATAGTGGCCATTTGAACATCAATGTTAGTTGCCCAATTAACAAGACTATAAAATCAGAGACCACAGGCTATAAAGATTTAGAGCACCCATAGTTTTTAGGTTACACAAGATTTAATCTGTGATTCGGCAGAGAAGTCTGAGAGCTGTCACAAGTTTTAGACCTTTCAAGTTCTACTTGTGACCATAGCAAAGAATTGCATTATTCTATCAGTTTCAATCTTGACTTATTTATGCCATATACGAAGGAGTTTTACATAAAATTATGACATCAGCTATTAGATTCCCTTTGCATAAAATCTGTGCTGTGTCTTGTCAGTATATGTCTTACATTGTTATATTTAGTAAATTTATACTTATTTGATAAATATTAAAACTGAGATGCAAAAAAATAAGATAATAATTCACACAGTAAATTACAGTATTAGAATCTTTTTTTCAAGGCTGGCCTGATAGCTCAGCAGACTAAAGCGCCTGCTCAGGCAGAAAACAGTGACTGGGGTTCAATCCCTGGCATGCCATTCCGGCCCCACCGCAGGTAGCACTGAGATGGCGATTGAGACTGGGCTTAGAGGCAGGGCTGGCACAGCACACCGGGGATCAAACCCTTGTCCCTGAGTCTGCCTAAGCAGGTGCTTTAATCCACTGGGCTATCTGGCCAGGCTTTCTAACTGGATTTATTATTAAGTCTGTACATTATAAAAAGGAAAAAAAAGAAAGAAACATCAAAATGTTGACTTGCCAGAAGAGTAGGTAAAAAATAATTTGCTGGAATTAGTAATATTTAAAATTTCCAAATTCTCTAAGTCAGTATAATTGTAAAATGTAAATTCAGGTCTTCACTTATTTCAGATTCTTTCATAAATTTCAATAATTTTGAAAGATCTTTCATTTTATAAAGATGCATTAACTGATATTATGAACACTTTGGTCTTCTGACACTTGATAATTTCACATAAATCAGTACTATATGTTATCTAGCTATACTGTCAATAAATAAGATGATTGATCAGTATCAAATACCTCACAATATATTATTACTTCCATTTTCTCATTAATTGAACAAATATTTTATTAGTGTATTAGTTAAAATTATACATGAATATCATATGTATATGATTTAAGACTGCTGTGGGTAATCTCATTCTTTGTTAATTATAAAATATATTGGTCATACAATGTATGCTTGTCCTATTAATCAGTTTTGAAGCTGTGTCATTGATATTTGTTTCTCAATAAAACAAAATAAAATAAAAAAACAAAGTATGCTTGTCCATTAATTATCAAATGTGCAGATACAAAGATATTTTTAAAATCTACTGATAAAGGTAATATAGAGGTAACAAACTGTGATTCCTATAATCCATCATTTGTCGCAAAGCAACAGACTACTGATGAGATCAGTGCAGACCATTTCAGATACACACCACTGTATCACTGAGAACTCTGCCTCAATCTGTCATTGTACCAGTATTTCAGTATCAGCCAAGTATCAATTGCATTTGAACTTGCAAAGCTTGACAAAGGTGTTATGTATTTTGCAAATTTTATTCCTTGAATCTTCAGTATGTATTTCAAAATATAGGAATCTTTTGGTTATTATTCTCCAAGTGCTTCTGGATGATTTGTAGCTAGAAATATTGTGTGTTGCATTGATCAGTTTTGAAACTGTGTCATTGATATTTGTTTCTCAATAAAACAAAATAAAATAAAAAACAAAGTATGCTTGTCCATTAATTATCAAATGTGCAGATACAAAGATATTTTAAAAATCTACTGATAAAGGTAATATAGAGGTAACAAACTGTAATTCCTATAATCCATCAGTTAGTTAAATGAATGTCCTAACTTTAAGAAGATGTGAAATATTTATAACTCACAGGATACAAAGATGAGCTTTTACCTGGGATTCGTTTTTAGTGATACAATTTTGAATTTTAAAATTAAATGCACTTTAATCTTTATTTTAAATAATAAGGTTTTATCCTTCAGTGTTCCACAATGGTATAGAGCTATAAGCTACAGATGTATTTAGAATGAATTAAGTTGAAGTCCTATTTCTGTAGTCTGGAGAAATTTACAGTTAAAGAGAAGAATTTTTGATATACTGTGCTAGAAACAAGGACTGTTATATAAAATAAAAACATTATTTCTAGAATAGCAAATGTGATTGCTACTTGACAATTTTTTAATGCATTTGATATAGGGTTTCACCTTGCAGCTCACACTCATAGTGATCCTCTTATTTTCAGCCTCCCTCATGCTGGGATTGCAGGCATGTGCCACCACACCTGGACTCAGTGGCTGGCTCAGCACGCCAAAGGGCAGGGCCAGTGCACCATGAGGTACCAAGGATAGAACCCAGGTCCCTGTGCTTGCCTAAGCAGGCACTTAGTCTGCTGAGCTATGTTGACAGTTCATAATCGACAATCTTCTTTATCATTTATATATTGCTTAGAAGAAGACTGATTTATTTTATAGTCTTCTGTGTTTTAGATATTATTTCCTCAGAACTCATGGCTAGAACAGAGAATTTTGTCAAAATTATTCAAAATCACAAGAAGTATGGCATTAATAGAAACAGATAACTAATGTAGTGTTCATAATATTTCATACCTTTATAGTCTTTTTAAGCTTTCACATGGCAAAAAAAAAAAAATATATATATATATATATATAGTGCACATGTATATAAGATACATGAGAAGATTGTACCTTACATATCCAATCAACTTCCTAATTCAATTTTACCTCATAAATATATTTACATATTTTTTCCTTGCATTTTAACAAACTAAATAATCAGGAAGTATAATATATATTTCATGGAAAAAGCAATATATTAACTAGAATATTAATTGGGAAATGAATATAATTTTATAAAATAGAATTATATGAATTGTACTAAAAATACAGTGAATGTTTAAATTTTAAAATTACAGTAATTGATCCATTGCTAGTAATCCTCAAAATACTTTGCTTTGAACACAAGTAATATCCCATCATTCTTGCCACTTTTGGAAGCAGTTCTGGAAGCCCTCCTGCCTGAATGCTGTTAGCTATGCAGTCCTGGTTATGTCTATATGATGGGATAAAGTGATGAGAAACATTGACCCTTCATATTTATTTTAATTTTGGGAAAGAACTGCAAAGTCTTTTCCAGCCCAACTCAGTGGATGAAGTGAATGAGGACACTCTGAGGTTTTTCTTCGACAAAAACTGCCTTTAAATTTTCAGTGAACTCCGGACATTGAGGGAAGCAGAATATTGCAACAAGACATTTAAGAGAGAGGATGCCTCGTATTTAATAAGGCTACACCTACAGACTAGTGCTTGGCACTCTCCATTTCAGTAAATTACACTGTAAAGAGAGAATAATAATTGACAATTTTTACTTATTCTGGTGCAAAAGACTTTTTGTCCATTTGTCCAATAAATATGTATCATGGACAAGACACAGGATGTGGGCTGGCCAAATATCTCAGTGGCTTAAAGCACCTGCAAGCAGGTGCAGGGACTGGGGATTTGATTGCCTGACCTACCCCTCCAATCCTGCCATCAGAGTGCACTGAGAGTGGACCGGGTGGTGCGCACCTGTATTCCCAACTCTTGGGAGGCTGTAAACAAGAGAATCACTACGAGTCTGATCTAGTAGTGAGACCCTGAACACCCTGTATACCCTTCCCTAAAAATGCAAATAAATAAATAAACAAACAAACAAACAGGATTGGAAATGTAACACATATATATTTTGTACAATAATATAATTAAATGACAAAACAAGTTGTTCTCTGGAATACTACAATTTGTGGAAGGAACCAGAATCAGGAGTCAAAATTTAATATCAAAATTACAGATGTGATTTTAATGTCAGTAGTTTCAAAATTATTTTCAAAAACTTTTAATATAGCAATAATATAAATGACTTTGTTTTCAGTGTTAAGAATGACATAGAATCTGTGGATCTCCTTCTAGTTTTACTGAGCAATAGCTGTATTCATGCTAACTCCCCTACAGCGCTGTGACAAGCAATATGTAAGAGAATTGGGACACGTTGAGAAAATCCATCACTCTTTTTCTTTAACATGGTTTTCTTGACTTCAAAATGTTTATTTTACCTACTTTAAAGTTTAAATTTCTGACACCTTGTTTTACATACATTTAAAATATGTCTCTTCCAAATACTATGAAAGTCTAATCTTCAACACTACTTTCTCTTCCAGTGTAACAAAAGAGACACAAATTTCAATGCATTTCTTGTTTTAACAATTAAAAAAATAAAAAAATCAGAATTAAGTTCTGCTAGATATGCAATAGTTATAATGTAGATTAATATAAATCTTTGTCTTTATTTAATATTATAATCTAATATATACTCAAATTTTTAAAAATAAACATAATTTCTATGCAGAGGATATTAGCATACCCAAAAGTGTGACTTTTAAATAGGACATTTTCTTTTACATTTTATTACCACTCTCTCAGAATCCTTTCCATAGAAGAAAGAAATCTCACAGGATACAAAGCATGTAAAAAAGAAATCTCTAGCAAAGCCAAATACAATGAAGGGTGTAAAACTACAGAGATATTTCGTCCTGTGACATCTATAGCTGCAGAAATTAGTAAATACAGTATAATTCTTAGGTAAAAATGAAACCTGGTAGCATGATACAACATATCTCCATTCCGACATTTAACATTCAGAAAATGCATCAAAATAATAAAACAATAGAAGTGCACATCAAGGATACATGTGCATGTGAATTACTTAAACAAATAAAGAAATATGTTAAAAGACGCATGTGAATAAATCATTGAAATAGTGCATTATTTTATTTTTCTGCTATGTTATTTTCTAATAAATAGATAATATACTTTGTAGAAACATGCATTTTTAAGACTAGTTTTTAAGTTTCAAGAGATTTCCACTTTTCTGCAAACGTCTCTCATAATCATAGATTACATATGACCCTCTTTTGTTTATCATTAAGAATTTTTTTCCTAAACCAAAGCAAGTTAGTAAGCAGATAGCATTGAACCACTATTAAGTCATTACTCCCATAAACTTATTGAAATAAATAAATGTCATACTATCTTTTTCTTCACACAGAGCAAAAAACGATGCTACCAGAAAAGGAAAATCAAAATGATCCCAGAACACAAATGAATTAATTGTGTATAAGACTGAAAAGACCAAGTATTTGATTGCAAAACCTATGTAACAATTCACCTTCTCATCAACTTATATACCTCCACTTTCTCCCTTAAAATTCTTGACATCCTTGTCTTGCAATTTCTATCTCTTTGACTGTTTCTGATTCTCTTTCTGTCTTAGCTTGCCCTGCCTGTTTTCATTTATTTAACTAAATATAATAGCACAATAAAAACATGTCTTGAAGGTTAGTGCTACATTGCACTAAACTCTTAGTGCTTAAATATGATATCTTAATTATTTAGCTGTTTGTGGAGAAACAATCAAGCAATAGATGCTGTGCTCTAAAGGCATAAATAAGAAATGTCTTCCATTTAGAAGGAAACGATTGTATTGACATATTGAATATAAACTGTGTTCACATACTGTGCTTTCTCTTCAGGCCACAAAAATATCTCACCTTTTACTAAAATGTTCATAAAATTTAATCATTAATTTGTGGTTTAGATATTATTGTGGGCCACTTATTTGAAAGTGGGCAGAATCATCTTTCTACCACAAAAAAAGTTAGAAATAGTTGTAAACCATAGAAGTCAGCACTACTGGATCTTCAAGAAATTACATCAGATCAAGGTTACATATATTAAACATAAAGAATGTTTATAATTTATTTATTCTAAACCACATATTTCTATTTGTTCATGTCTCTGAAATATAAATGAGGTGTGCAAATGAATTAATTATGAATCACTGCCTATTGAGTGAATACTAATGCTGTTATTATTGATTTTTTTAGACATTTTCCTCAAATTCTGGAGAAAATGTCCTTTAATTTCAAGTATTGCATCATTTTCTATGAATATCCTTTACATAATTAGCAGGTTTATTCTACTTGACCCTTCCCAATTAATCTGGACCTATATTCTACGTCTTAGACTTATTTTATAGGCACAGTTCATCAGTTTCCAAATCAAAGACCCTGATATAGGAAAGCTAGTAAGTATCCTGGAATCATTAGAAATCCTTACTCAGACAGAAGATAAGGCCGAAGGGAGAGTAACTAAAACAGCTCATGAAGTTATTTATCTTATGTTTGGTGATTTCTCTTTCAGGCAGTAATGTGCATTTGAGACCAACTCTTCTTCTGAGAATGATTTTATGATCTTCCCAATATACAGACAGAGAGTGTACATGAATGAAAGCCCAAAGGAGAGTGAACATTGTATGGGACTAGAAAGTAGTTCAGGAAAATGCAGTACTGTATTCATGAGTCTGAAACCTCTTTTTCCTCTCAAATGATGCAGTTTTGAAAGCGAGCAATAACAATTGTCTGACAAACCAAGCACAGATTTCTGGTGTGTTCTGCACTTTTGGAAGGCACATTCATCATGAAGACTTTGCAAACTTTCCGCACTACTGAGTGGAATTCGGAGGTGCCTACATCTGGATGAAAGGTGATACATAAACCCATCAAAATTTCACAAGGACTGAACTGGACTTCATTCGAGTCACTTCGGTCTCCAGCTGAGAACAGTGATAAGAGACGTTTCACTCTACCAGGAACAGCTGGCGGCCCGAGGAGTCACACGTGTTTTCCAAGAAGTGATGCCATGTGAGCTTCCAATCTGTTCTCTATTTTTCTTTAATAATTAAGGTACTCTTTTAAAAGAACATAACACTTTGAAATTTTTGAAAATAAAACACATGAATAGAAGATTTTGCAAAAATGAGATTTCAGACATGGACTTTAACATACTTATAACAAATCAGCCCAAGAAATAAATACACATGAAAGAAAAAGGAGAAAATAAGTATAAACAAATAGAAATTCTTAAAATATCTAAGCGTTAATATTGTTTAGAATGCAATACGTTTTTAGCAATATCAACATGGTTCAGTAATTTACACACAAAAGGTTACTTTCTAAATAAATATATATAAAATATATTTTAGATATATCTTTATTTATTTTATATACTGCATATGAATGCATTTTTATGTGTAGTCTATATCCATATATTATATATGCTAACATAAATATTACATATTTATGTGTAGTATATGTAAATACATGATATAATAAAATTTACATATTATATTCATGTAATATAATGTACATATATTTGACATATAGAAATACATCTAATAGTTATATGTATGTCTCTTCTATTGCATATATATGTGCATGTACATAAAGAATTGATTATTTATTAGAGTATTATTGGAAGTCGGATAATTCATAAGCCTTCCCATTTTCACAGCATTGAAGAGGAATTTATAATATAATGGAAGCATTTATTTTGTATTTAATTATCATTTCATAATAAGTTCAAAGAGATACTTCATGTGCTTCATTTAATCAAAGCTCATTTGTGTAGAACAACCGTTCATAAATTAGACAGGTGGAGGCTTAAGCAGCTTTGCACAACAGTGTGAGAAGAGTCTGATTGGTCAGACACAAAATCAAAGTAGATAAATAGCTGGGGATCTGGAAGTTGTTACCTGCACCTGGTGGCCAGGTTGAGATAATATGTTTGCTTTATTCGGACCCTGATGTGACAAGCTGGTTGCCTGAATTGGCTTGAAACTAAGCGATTGGATATATTCCTAAATTAAGTTGGCCTGTTTATGTTCTCACTTTAACTGCTAGGTTTTTTTTATTTCTTTGTTTTGTGTGTGTGTAGGAACTAGAATTGTGCAAACATTCTCAGACTAATGGCCACATGCTTATTTGGCAAACATAAACTACATATATGTGGAATATATTAAATTACCACTATGATTAAGATACAGTTGGAAAATGAATGTAATGAAACTTTAAAAGATATCAATTATTCCTTCTAGGAGAATGAAATTAACTGTGAAAGTTTAATGAGTAAGAATCTATATTGTTTTCAAGAGCTAAGATTTTTTTGCCTATGAAATTTTCTGAACAAATTAAATATAACCGGAATAAAACTTTTTTTATAAATCATCTTAATCAAAAGTATAAAAGAATTCCAAACAGTATTTATAATAAACAGAAATAATTATAAATGATATTAAAATGTTTAACCTTTCTAAAGAATTAAACAATAATTATATGAACTGAATTTGGAGAATGTACCAGAGATAAGTCCATATAAAAAGAAAATTCATCTTAAAAACCAAACCACAATTTATAATCTTTATGGCCATCTGGATATTTGATTTTAAGGGTTCTGACTATGCAATAAGGTTAGGAAATGTATACTTTCTTGTTTCCTTACTTAGGAAGTGCTACAAGACTTTAAGGAATAGTTTTAATATTTATGGTCTTTGATTAGCCCACAGGCTGCCCATGAGGACAGGATTTTTATTATTTTATTTCTCTTTCAGTCTCTGTCTCTTTCTGTGTCTCTCTCTGTCTCTGCCTCTGTGTGGTTCTCTGTCTCTGTCTGTAGAACCTTAAAAATTAGCATAAAAGCTATTCATTGATTCAATCACTATCCCCAATTTTTTTTATTTTTATTTTTTGTCTTTTAAAATTTTTTAAATTAATTTATTTTTTTGTCTTATTACCACTTTTTAAATACAGTTTACCTACAACTATTACTGCGTTAACAAGTCTAAGTCACAGTTTCATTATATAAATTTAAATCATTGAACTGTTTGGTAAGAATGGAAGGATTTGAACTATCTTTTTTTTTACATCAGTTATTTTTATTTTAAAGAAAAAAAAATAAAAACAATGATACAAAATCTCAAAACAAGATTTTGGGAGAGTAACAATGGTTAGTACATTGTGTATTGTTACTGCCAAAGTAGTTTCTCATATTACAAGATATAGGCAAGAAATAATAAATAAACAACATAGGTACAAACCTCTGTTTTTTTTTAAAGTTAACAGAAAATGGAAATATA
>NW_004524764.1:2279332-2281278 GCF_000260255.1 Octodon degus | reverse complement strand
CACTACATTTTTTAGTTCCAAAATTATTTCTGATCTGATTTCTTCTATACCTTTCTGCAGTTGATTCTTTACTGTGAATGCTATTATTTCAGAGATTTCAGGGGTGTTATTTCAAGTTTTCTCTATGCTAGTGTCTTCTGCATTTGTACTGGGTGGACTCGGGGCCTGAGACTGCATTTTGTTCCTTCTCTTTGTCATTTTGTATACCTGTCTTCTGACCTTTGGTGTAGAGCTTAGAGTTATTACCTTAGCACCAGGTCCAGATCTATGAAGTTCCGATTCCTCCAGGTGGGTGTTTGGATCTGGCTGCTGTGCTCCACTTCTTTCTGCTGCAGGCGTTAGAGTTAAATCCTTTGTATCACTCTGGCAAGATGTTCTGCTTCTGAATCCTGAACTATCTTTATGTATACCTATTCACGTTTCTCTTCGAGAGTGGTTCCAAACCCAGATAGACACTTCAGAAAAAGAAGAAAACAGGATGAAAGTTTCTTGAGTATATGTAAGATATAAGAAGATGGACCAGTAAATTTCATCTTTAGTTTTCAAAATATGTCTTTTTTTTTTCTCCAGAACCGGGGATTGAACTCAGGTCCTTGCCAGGGAAGCACTTATTCCACTGAGCCATCTCCTCATCCCTAAAATATGTCCTTTGTAAAGATTTGATCATACTGTTCAAACACATATATTATATATCACTCATTACAGTTTTCCTCTGCTGTATTTAACATAGTTGTGTAATTTCTGCCTCAAATCATTCCTTTATGTCTCTGATTTGCATTTTAACAGGATCATTCAGGCAGTTGTTTGTGGAGAACAGAGTGGAGTTCAAAATGAGAATTCAGGGACTCACGTGACAGACAGTTGGGGTCTTTGAAAGAGAGCAATCAGAAACAGTTGGTTCAGTCCAATGAGAATGCTGCAGAGATGGAGAGACTGGGTGCAGCCGGTGGTCCTTTGGATTTGTGTAGAACGGAGAGAACGGGACACAGGACTATCCAGTGCTTGACTGTGAGGAAATGGATAGACTGGTCAGTTGCTCTAGATTCAGTAAATTTAAAGAATATATACAAATTATTATTCATTTAATAAAAATTTAATAAGAGGAAAACGTAATGAGCAATTGAAAGAAGAAAATAACTCTTGAATCTAAATTGACATTAATTAACACTATTTCCTTGTTTTAAGTTTATTTTCAATTGATTCATAAAAACTTAGTTATAGTTATCAAGGAGTATGTGATTTCTCTTTATATATACATATTAGATAGTATTTAAATCAAACTGTACATATTTATTTCCTTTATGGTTAATATATCCCCTCAGTAATTATACAGATAGATGGATTTTTTTATATTTCTTACATTTTTTCTTCTTTTTTTTTCAGTACCAAGGATCAAACTCAACACCTTGTACTTGCCAAGTACGCACTTATGCTGCTGAGCTATATATCCCCAACCCTTTTATGTATTTCTTAATCCTCACATCTTGTGCTTTGTTTGGAATCCACCTTCTCCAAATCACCTTCATGATCGGCTATCTGATGATCAAATTAAAAATTCTTTCTTCTGTTTTTCGGAAATGTGTTGTATACTGCCATTATAGTTATGAGATGAAACAGTGCTCTCCAGTCCCGTATTTCCTCATCCTCTGTGCTATCACACATCAACACTCAGTGTTCCCCAGGGCCTGCGATCTGCATCTCCCCACTGTTCCCTCAACCACTGCTCAGGGAAAAAAAGCTTTTCATGGATTATTTCCTTGTTGATTTCATTTAAATCTGTATTTTTGATAAATTGATATTGACATATTTTTAGGGTATCTCTATTGTTTCTTTCCAACCTTTGTTTCCTCAACACATGAATCATATGAGCCATCAAAATCTCTCTCTCTCTCTCTCTCTCTCTCTCTCTCTCTCTCTCTCTCTCTCTCTCTCTCTCTCTCCGCCCC
>NW_004524764.1:2265649-2278897 GCF_000260255.1 Octodon degus | reverse complement strand
ATTATATATATATATAATTTCCTTGTGGAACAAATCCTTCCACAGGTCTTTTTATCACAGTGATTTTTTTTCTTTCATTCTCCTGACTGGAGACATAGTCATATGCTCCACTGGCTCCACTGTATTTGGGTTCTTTATGAATGTTTCTCCTCAGCTTTGGTCATCAAATTAACCTACATATTCCTTCCAAATGCAGCCCTCCACAACATTTCTCTTGTTACTGCATTCCAAATTCTTGTTTTTTTCTTCTTCTTTTTTCTACTGCCTGCCTTGTTTTCTGCCTTCCTGGTCTTCCTAATCTTTACTTCTTCATTTATTTTTAATGCATCCACTTTGGTATCCCAGAAGTCATCACACATCAGACATTGCTCAGTCAGACTGGACACATCAAGGTCTTTGTTTCCTTGTACTAAGAACAGGGATGGACCTTTTCTGCTGATCTTGGACAAAACCCACCCTCAAGTGTATAATTATAAAATAAGTTTAGATCACTGTTAGGTATCTAATCAATACCCCCTCATAAACTGTGCCCTAAGTCATAGCAATGTGTACATACCTCCTAGATCAAAAACTTTTATAGTTACTAGATTTCACTGGTAATAACTTCCTCGGAAGCATTTGGCTTATTTTCATAAAACTATGACATTACTGTTACTATGTAAATTACCACAGCATAATGTGCAGTCCAACACATTTTAAGTTTATTTCCTCTTCCCATTAAAATAAACTTGCTTTTTAAAAATTTTCAACAATTGAATTAAATATACCTAGTGTTAAATAATATAATTATGAAGCTTTCTTTCTAAATTAGACCTTTATACCCTTGTAGCAAAAACTGCTTGTGATTCTGTGTTCCATATCTAAACAAGTGTCATTATGACCTAAAAGCTTTGTGCCTTTTACGTACTTTAGTCTGAAACATTTACTGCTCCTATTCCATTTTGCAATTACAGTGAAGTGAGGCAGAAAATAGCAGTTCAAAAATGTATTCAAGTAATGAAGTTGGAACCATTAGTTTCAAGGCTGTTGTTATTTTAGTAAATATTTAATCTTCTTAGCAGCATGGGTTCCTAATTGATCTTTAAGTATTATTG
Source organism: Octodon degus (assembly GCF_000260255.1). Classification (NCBI taxonomy): domain Eukaryota; kingdom Metazoa; phylum Chordata; class Mammalia; order Rodentia; family Octodontidae; genus Octodon; species Octodon degus. Next base: position 2,277,803 of record NW_004524764.1, on the reverse strand, counting down.
TTCCTGGACATTTCTTATTGACTTCTAATTGCTATATTAAGGCAGTTACAAAATAAAGAGTAATGGATGGTGGAGACTTTTACAGTACACTAAATCAAAACCATATGATAGAAATTTAAAATTCACTTTTAATTTTGAAATTTGAAACACAATGCAATAAAATCTACACATGAATATCTGTTTAACTTGAAGTATTCCACCATAAAGAATGGCATAGATGATGTTTTCTGATTACACTGTTGTATATTACATGTGCAATTGCTATGGTTTGTCTTTAGGTGTCCCCCCAAAGCCTCATGCAGTCATGGGGTAGACCTCTAGAGTTTCTGATTGGCTCATGATCCACTGGGATTATGGGTGATCCAAGACTGGGATTATGGGTCTGAGTACTGCTGGGATTATGGGTGTGAGTGCTACACCCAGCCTGGGGCAGATAGCCTGAATGTAACACAAGAGGTACAGAGAAACAGACTTCCTCCCTGTTGCCATTGTCACTGCTACTCCTCCATTTTGCTCTTTGCTCTTTGCCTCTGCCATAAAAGGTTGCCTTCTACCATATGCCACACTGCCTTGGAGCCAGCTGAGTATGAACTGAAACCTCCAGTAACTGTGAGCTAAATAAACCTTTCCTTTCTTCATTTTGGGTGTCCGGTATTTGTCCAAGTAATGAGAGAAGAGTAATTGAGACAGAATTAATTTTATGTGAATAAAATGGCTTCTAATAATTATTTGTTAATTTGCAACTTTTAGATATTTCATTTTCAGCTTTGTTTGGATATACTTTGTGTCTAATTGTCTGTCTTTACTTTTCATTTGCCTATCTATCTATTTGTACTCATTTGCATAAAGAGAAACACTTTCATTGGTTTATTAGGAATTTATTAATAATCTAAGTAAGCAAAGCAAGGTAAATTAAATAAATACAAATATTATTTGTATTGCTAATAGTAGTTGCATAGATGCATGCATGTAGCTCTCACCTATAAAACTAGAATGATCATCATTATTCATGTATTTTAGTTACTTAAAACTTTGCCATCTTAGTTACCTTAACTCCATGAAATTGTTGAGATTACTGCCACTCTTAACATATGCTCCTGAGAAAGCAGCACCATTTACTAGGGAGCTCAAACCATTGCGACTGTGGGATATTTTATCTTAGCATGGTAGTTACACATCCACATCCAACTATAAAAGTTTAGAGTAACTTTCTTTAGGGAAAGCATAACCAACCTGTAGAGAAAAATTTTTCACCAACACTTGGACAAGAGGGCCTCATTTAATAGAAACAGAATATTTTTTCAGAGATAAAAGTATCACAAAGCTGTGTACATTACATCCCTACCTCACTTTTTTCATAAAATCTTGCAAATGGCAACCTTTTCAAACCTTACCTTTTGTGTTATAAGTTTTAAGGATAGAGCACTATAATGTATGAAGTTTCTACCTGAGAAAAACTACAACGCAGGAAATATGAGAGACAACTGGAAACTCCATGTACTGGTGATTGCGTTTTATTCCTTATATGTTGATGACTCTGAGACACTCAACTCTCTAGTTCCATCAGTGAATTCCTGAACTTATTTTTTTAAAGTTCTGAATTGTTTTTCTTAACCAACATTTAATAATTTGATATAATTGTGGGTTACAGTGTGAAAATTCAAAACATGTGTACAAAAGATAATGATCAAATGAGGTATTCTGTGTAGACATATAATGTGTCCCCAGAGTCTCGTGAGCTCGAGGAGGAGCCTGTGCAAGGTGACTTGGTCCTGAGACCCTGAGGCACTGTATCTACCAGTGGATTGATCTGTTGCTCAGTGCATTTGCTGTTTGTGTGTGGGGCCTGGTAGAATAGGCAGGTCACTGTGTTGCACTGCTGGATGAGACTGTTTTTGTGCTTGTCTCCACCCTTTTCTCTTTGATTTCTCACTGTGGTGGAAGGGACAGGGTTTTTTTTTTCCCATGACCCTCCAATGGGCCCTTTTTCCTTGGAGCCAAAAACGCTTTCACTAAGGTCAGTGAAATCATGAGCCAAAATAAATTCCTCCTCCTTAAGGTTTGGTTCTCAAGTACTTCATCTCAGTGATGGAAAAACAACTGAGAAAAACAGTGATTAACACTAACTCCAATGGCCAGCGAGTGAGATGGGGTTAGAACTCAGAAAAAGCTCATGAAATATTTTTCATTTCTTTGTATTGGGAACTGATCCCTCCTCTTGTATTTCTTCATGGAGTATATAATAACTCATTTTTGAACTTGCTTCCATCATTTAGAACACTACATTTGTTGTTTCTGTGTTTCTATATTTTGGTGCCTGTCATCGAACATCCCTCATTTCTTCTTCTCCCGAATTAATGCCTCTTATTCTATTCTGTTTCTACAGCTTTTACATCTAAGCAAGACCACATAACATGTATTTGCCAAGGCCTGATTTAGTTCACTTTTGAAATTCACTTCTACAAATGACAAAATTGTATTCTTTGCTGTGAATGTATAATTGTCCATTATGTATTTGTGCTACATTTTCTTTGTCCATGTATTCATTAATGGAAACTAGTTTATCCTTTACCTTCACTATAGAGAATAGTGGTGCAAAAACTGTGGGAGTGTGGTTAAGTCTTTGAGAGTAATGTTTAATATGCACAGGACCATGTCATCTGCAAAAATGTATGACTTGACTTCTTCTTTTCCTGTTTGCATCTTCGTTTCTTTCTTGTTCCACATTGTTTCTAAAATGACCAATATCATCTTGAATAAGTTTGGTGAAATAGACATTCTTCTCTTGTTCCTGGTATAAGGAAATATTTTCAACTTTTCTATTTCAATATGACAGGGTCTTTGTTGTGAGTTTCTCGTATATTGTCTTCATTGTATTGAAATAAAGTACTTCTGTATCCAGTTTCTGAGAGGTTTTATCATAATGGTAAATCAGCACTTACCAGCTGGTGTGATAGTACACACCTGTAACCCCAGCACTTGGGAAGCAGAGACAGGAGAATGAGTTCAAAGCTATCCTGCGCTACATAATCAACTCAAAAAAATAAAAAAAAAACCCATAAACTTAATTTCAGCCATGAACCATAAAGGGAACACCAAAACGTAGTAGTTAATAACAAAACTCCTGAGTAAAGGTTTCATTGAAGCATGAGGAAACTCAAGGTTTGACTATTTAACTATTTAGCAAGCATGTTAACCATATAGCATGAATTTTAGAAAAAAAAACAAAAGAAAATTGACCATGTGACTTTGAAAAAAACTTAGAGATTAATAAATGAAAAATAGGACAATCCCCTGAGGTAAGATGTGTGACAGTTGGAGCCATGCATTGCACAAAAGAGGAGAGAGAAAACGGATGTGCTCTGAACCTGTGGTGACAATTTCCTGGTTATTAATTACAGAAGCACATTAATTGAGACCCTTCTTCCACCCCTCACAGCATGCTAAATAGAGTATATCATTTGAAATGAAAACTTTATTTATTTATCTACATTGGACTTGTAGTGATCTTCTTGTTTACAGCCTCCCAATAGCTGGAATTACAGGCATGAGTCACCATGCCCAGTCTCAATCGCCCTCTCAGTGGGACCCAGGGCGGGGCCAGCACGGCAGGCCCCGGGGAATGAATCCCTGTCCCCTGTGCCTGGTTGCAGGCACTTAAATCCGCTGAGCTATTTGGCCTGTCCTCCAAAAACTTTAATTACTGTTTTATTTATCTATTTTATTGATACTCAGTCCTCCATACTTCAGTTATTGACTACAAAGAGAACATAAAGTATTTCTAGACATGGAATAAAGATGGATACAAAAAGATAAACCATTTAAATATAGCAAGCTTGGATAGACTGCTTCTATTATAGAAATAATTTTCATTAATTCTTGAAATAAATTGAGTTAATGATAAATAAATATCTATAATTTCTAAATAACATTTTATTTGCATTATGATAAATTATTATACTTAACCAGGATTTAGGACACAGTGTAAGAATTTTCTCAGGGAATAAGAGCATTGTTCTCTATGATGATTTCATTTGACGTCATCAGATTTTATAAGCTAAAAAATACATGTATAAGTATGTATTAAAAATGTTTTATGGTCTAGCAAGCTAGATCAGTGGACTAAGCACCTGCTTAGGCAAGCACAGGGACTGAGGTTTAATTTCTGGCACGGTAGGCTGCACTGGTCCTGCCCCTTGGGTGCACTGAGCCAGCCACTGAGTCCAGGCATGATGGTGCACACCTGTAATTCCAGCACTGGGGAGGCTGAAGATAGGAGTATCACTATGAGTCCAAGATGCACAGGTAGACTCTGTACCAAGTAAACACACACACAAAAAAAATTAAAAAGGGCTTTATCATATAATCAGGTTATTTTAATGTCAACTGAATAGTTAATTTTTTGACATCACTAATAAAGTACTAGTAATTATAATATACATGATATAAAAGTTCTCAGGAAAACATGGGGCCAGGGAGATGGCTAGTTGGAATAAGCACTTCCCTGGCAAGCACCAGGGCCTGAGTTCGATCCCCGGTTCTGCAAAAAACAAAAACAAAACAAGAAAAACTCAGAAAAACATGATAAATTATAATTTGATTTTCCTTATAGCTAATCTTTTTAATTCATGTATGGATTTATATGTGCTTGTAAAGGTCTTATGTTACTGTATGTATTAGACATCTATTCCCCCTTAAAAAGTAAAATTTATTCAAAGGAAACAAAGAAATACAAAAATTATTGGTGAGATTCCCATCTTTTTTTCCCTTCTCTTCCTGCTCCAGCTGCTTCTCGGTGGTAAGACTGATGCCTGGTTGGAGTTAGCAGCAGGACCGTCCCTCTCACGTGTAGGCAGCAGCATCCAGGGGCAGCTGTTCAGTGTAGCTCTTGTAGAACATCTTAGTGTTGCCAAGAGTCCTCTTGTCTTCTTCTGTGTGTCATATTAATAGTCATATGCTTAAAACCAAAATCTACTCCAGGAAAATTCTGTAGAAGTAGTTGTTAAAAGATCATAGTTGGTAAATAAAGAAATCCATTATACATTTCATGCCTCTGGGCAGCAAGTCAGTGGTGACTAATACTCTACTGGAGCCAGAACAGAATGCCCTCATGATCATAACTTATACATTTTCATCCATATTTCCATGCATGACAGAGTCAGTGAAGTCTCAGGCAAGCATCTTCTCAGCAAACCCATCAGCCTTCAGTTGTTAATGAAGGTGACCCGTGGCCAGGTTCTCATGCAAGTCCCATAGCGTGTCTAGCTTCTATTCCTTTTATTCCACATTGGTGCACATTTGCTGGACACCCTTCAGTGTCAACCTTCCTTCTTGAAAAGAATTCCAGTTGGATACTTCATGAATTTTTTGATCATCTTAGGCATAATAGAAGGCATGGAGGTTGACAACAAAGCCCCCTATGTGTTGTGAGCTTTTCAACTTGTTAAAAATCTACCTAGCCCTTGAGTCCCTGTTGCAACAATTCATCAGCTTCATCTAATACAAACATCTTGGTGTATCTGAGAGGTAGGTATCTCTATTTAAGCATATCAAACGTGGGGACAGGCATTCCCTGATGAGCTGGAGAGCATCTGTCTTTGCCTGGATACCTCAGCTCACACACACACACACACACACACACACACACGCACACACACACACACACACCCCAGTGCAGCATCCCACAAGAGGCACCCATGCAGTTTCTGAATGGCTTGATCACTTTTGTGTCTCAGCTGAGAGAGATCAAAGTCCTCAGTGCCCGACACTAAGCACACCAGGCCATGATTCTCAATCCGACTGACTTTTCTATTTTCAACAAGCTTGGGCATACACTATTGTGGGACTCACATTTTGGGGAGAACAAGTCAATAATTCTCTCTTTTAGACCACACTGCCTAGAATGACAGACAGGATAGGAACTCACTCTATTTCCAAAGTACTCGGTGATTCATAATAAATCCTGAGCAATATTTTTAATCATTTATTTATTTATTTACTTATTTATTTATTACGGGATATTGCCGCCCAGCTCAAACTCATAGTGATCCTCCTGTCTCAGCCTCCTCAGCACTGGGATTACAGGCATATGTCACCTGCCCAGTTTTGGTGGTTGCCTCCGCACAGAGCTGGCATTACATGCAGTACCAGGGATCGAACCATGGTCCTTGCTCTTGCCAGGCAGGCAGTTACACCACTGAGCTATTTCCCAGGCCCGTCCTGAGCAATTTTAAGTTTCTCACCCTAAGTATAAGACAGCATGACACACATCTTATTCTCAAGATAAAGCGTGTTCCTTTTGCTTATGGTCACTGTGCTCCACTGCCCACCTCAGGATAATCATTTCATCTGGTGGAGAATGTTTAGGTGATTTTGTCTTTGTACCAGAACTCATACTCAGTCTCTTGTACTTACCAGGCAGGTGCTTGTGCCACTGGGATACATACCTAGCCCCAGAGATTTTTCAAAAGAAATCTTGCCTTTGAACATCAATAAGTATGCTGCAAGTCCAGTGTTTGATTCAGTCCACTTTAAGACTGAAGAAGAGAACCAAGGTGAAGCTTAGGATATATTATCCCCCATGCATGAACCTGCTCAGGCCACCAGCTGGGCCATCAAGCTGGGGTGAAGAAAGGGCAATTATCTACCCTGCTCCTGACCAATACAGGATCAATTATGCCCAACAGGTCGGTGTCTCTGCCCATCGCAGTGGGTGTAGATTTCACTTTTGTTGATGATGAAAGTTTTATTTATTCTATTTGTATTTATGTTAATTTCATGTGATTAGTGTCATAATGTATCTCAAAATTAATAACAATTATAAATTAGATAATGCTGTACTTTTTCATTTTATTTGAGACCACTGAATCTCTAAATTTTAATGAATCCCACTAGTTTACTTTTCTGAAATTATGAGTAATTATCCAGGCCTGTTTCATTTTGGGTTTATATTTGGACATGCAAGCATAGAGAAAAGACTTTAAACATATTTCATTGCATTATTTGAATAAAAATTAACTGTATTATACTGTCTAACTCAATAGATTTTACTAAACTTCAAACGAGACTCAAATTGGCAGATTAGAAATTCCTTATTATATTATGGCTGAAGTAGTTTGTGTTCAATTTAGGAAATTTCTGAATGCCATAAATCTGAAGTGACGAGGTGGTCATACCCATTGACTACTGGAGTCAAGATAAATCTCATTTTCTCAGAATTGCTTATTAAATTTGGTCAATTTCTAGAAGGTAATTTATTTGCTTATTATAGTTGTAGTGTGAATGCTAGCAACAGAAATGCTTAATTATGAAAAAATACTTGTCCAATAACTGGCTAATTAAAGTTACTAAAGTTCTTGATGTTTTTGCTAATTAAGCCTGTGAGAAGTGGGTTAGATGTATTGCAAGTATTTCCAATTACTATAAACTACATAAATACACAGATTGCCTCAATTGAAATTTTTTTCTTTAGTCTAAAAATTTAGAATTCATAGTTTACTGAGTAATACTATAATATGATACTATATTTGATAAGTACTAAGCAAATATATTTACCTCAAATATATAAAATTTGAGTGCATAAATCATAAAAGGGAAGATGAGAACCATTGAAAAATGTAATGGTAAGGAAAGCAGGTTCTCAAGGACTAACTAATCAAGAGAGGGAAAGGAGAAGAGCTAGAAAACATGAATAAGTCAAGCCATACAGTTATATGTAGAAGATGGGTAAGGCAATGATCCTGAGAGTCTCCAGAAGATTTTTGAATCTAACAGTTAATTGGAAGAATTCCCACCCTGACTAACTATATATACTGATACCTATGAACTAAGCTACTGCACTGCAGATGCTAATTTGTAATAGTAGTTTCATGCTTGGAGTGCCTGTCATTCTGGTCTTCTGAATATGGGTTGCTTGTCATGACATGTCAGTTACTGCTATGATGTCTCTTGGGTATATGGTTGTTGAAAAAGTAGGGGGTGGTGAGTGAAAGCAAGAGACAGGAAAAAGAATATTGTGGGACTGTCCTGCTTCGAGGTTGTATATGGTGAGATTTTTGGACTTATGTGTAAACATAAGAAGTATATAATTCTTTATGCCTATTTAAAAATATCTTCTAATTTTTAAATATTTTTATTATATTCTGTAAGGATTTAAAGTTCAACATATCAATACTTGATGAAAAATTCCTGTTCCATATTATGCCTAAGATGTTTGATATGCAGGCAGATAGTGAGGTTAAGCTTAACAGCTTAAGTTGTATGGTAATAACAATAAGCTTGTCTTCCGGATGGTTAACAACCTAAGTTTGCAGACCAAAATTAGAGCAAAATGAGGCTGCAAGGAAAGCCAACACTTTGGCCCTAGCCTTCCAAGGTCAATTAAGACTCAGGACATATGATAACTTGTACTGTAACGTCATGTAACTCAGTAGTGTCCCAAATTTTCTGATCAAGGAGATTATGGGGCCAAAGAGGAAAGTGATCGATGATGTAGAGTGTGCCTAAGGAGAGTCACATGGGGAGAAGACACTCTCTCAGGCTTTCACAGAGAGTACATTGGCCAAGCAATGGCCGTGACTCATCCACATGGCTGCACTGATAAAGGTTCTACAATCTGAGGTACAGGATCTCAAGATAAATACTGAGGGGATTTCACTGACCTTATGAGACCCAAAAGCTACAACTTTTTTGCATAGGTCCTGCTTTACCTTGGTCTTAACCATTCAGCAGAAAGGTATAAAAATTAAATTTAAGAAGTAAAGCCATGGTGTTATGTTGAGCTGTAGGGGACTCTGGTCAATCATTTGTGACATTGCCAGTCAAGCAGAAGACCCAATACTATTGTGGGTTACTGGACTCTTTTAGAATATTTTGCTGAATTTACACACCTATAATATTCAAATAATGGAACTTAACCAAATAAAGGGATACAGATAAATGTCCATTTTGTATCTGTGTATTCAAAGTGGTTAGGATAGATGTATAGTTACATTCTCTTAATGAATAGAGTGATTTGTTCTAATGGTGTTGGGATATCATGTCCACATCTTGTATAGCAATTAACCACTAGGAAGAAGGTATGCAATGTGTTAATTATTGAAACTGTCCTACCATTTTGATTTGAAACTGTCTCATTGCTTTTGTTTTTCAATAAAATTATAGGAAAAAATAGGATAAATATATAGTTACATTCTCTTAATGAACAGAGGGATTTGTTGTAATAATGTTTGTAAATAGGATCATGTCTGTATCTTGCACAGCAAATAACCACTAGGAAGACTGTATGCAATGTGTTAATTAATGAAACTGTCCTACCAATTTGATTTGAAACTGTCTCATTGCTATTTGTCTCTCAATAAAATTATGGGAAAAAAAGAAAAATGTAATGGTAAAGAAAATACATTACTCCATTATTTGTAATATATAAATTATACTATGGTAAAATGTTTTTCACTGTGTCATAGAGGAATAAATAATTTGATAGACTAAAGTAAATAAAATGGGAGAAAATGACTAAAGTGAGAAGAAAATCAAAATGAACCACTTTTTAATAGAATTTAGGACAGGGTGTCCAATGTGTACAGGGTCTCACTGTATATAGATCAGATTCATAGTGATTCTCCTGTTTTCATCCACCCAAGTGCTGGGATTGAGACTGTGTATGGGCCAGCACATCCATTCTCAATTGTGTTTCAGCATGCCTCGGAAGAGGAGCCAGAACAGCATGGCTGGGATCGAACCCCAGTCACTGTGTGAATCAGTTTGTTAGCAATGAAAATTAATTAAAAATTTGGTGTATGCCTAAAATCCCAGTACTAGGCTAGCTATGGCAGGAGGATCAATGTGAATTTGAGGTCAGCCTGGGCTACACAGTGAGACCCTGTCTGAAAAATCTTTAAAAATATGATTATTAAAGGTGACTGGTAAATAATATAATTGGACAATTTCATTGTAAAATTTTCAGAAAAGTTATTAAAGAATGACTATTCAGAATTACATAAAATAGATTTCAAATATTTCAATCTACTGGTAGATTAACTCACAATCTCTTTCTTGTCCCCTAATCTCTAAAAAATATCTCTTGACAAATAAGTAATAAAACAAAACTAAACTAACTGCACCAACAGGGAAAATTAAATCTGTGACATTTTTAGCAATATCGCAGAAAACAAAGTCAGAGGCAGGACAAGTGTATGACATTGTGGAATGAGTTAATGCATTCAGGTTGATCTTTCAAAGTAGAGGATTATGTTCCTGGGATTTTGACATTTGATTGTGTTATTAGTGATTGTGTTATTAGTAGAATTAAATAGAATAAAACAAGGATCTTGATGTGACTATCAGTGGCTGAACTGTTATTGTGTGATTGATCTGTTGTCTTTGATAGTTTCTCCTATAAGAATATCATAAAGTGAAACTACTTACTGATTAACAGCTTTATCCATTTTAAACATACTTTTCCCAGTAGAAACTAAGGCCCACTGATTTGAGTGGTATACCGTCTGGTCATAATCTTGCCCACAATGATGGTTTTGATTATTAAAACTATATGTTCGATCTTATTTCAAGTCCTTTTCATTGGATGATTTGATTTTTTTTTAAATTTATTTAGTGTGGGGGGGCAGCTCAGCCCACCAGGGGCCGGGGCTGGCTGGCATGTGGTGCTGGGGGATTGAACTGCGGTCCCTGTGCTTTGCTAAGCTTGTTCTAAGTAGGTGCTTTAGACCACTGAGCCATCTCACCAGCCCCTGATGATTTGATTTTGATTACAAACTAATGGATAATGTTTTATTCTTATCCTCTTACAGGTAAGAGGAAATCAGATAGAAAAGTAACTTGCTCAGGATCAAGTCATTGCATAAGCTTTTAAAAAAAAATTCATTTAGTAGAGGGTTACAGGGTCTACAGGGTCACTAAGTAGATCAGACTTGTGATCCTCCTGTTTTCAGCCTCCCAAGCGCTAGGATTACGGGCACTCATCACCATGTCCAGTCTCAGTTGCCCTCTCGGTGCATCCCAGGGGCGGGGCAGGCATGGCACACAGAGGGTCCAGCCCCTGCCGCTGCGCTCTGCCTAAGCAGGCGCTTTAGTCCACTGAGCTATCAGGCCGGCCCTAGCGTAAGCTTTTATACGTCAATCTGTTCATGGTATTTATCTGTGATGTAAACAGAATGGAAATAAATGTGAGTGTGGAAGGAAGTTGAAAGACGATTCAATCACATTTTAGTATCTTGTTATTGCTCTTATTAAATAAGTGTACAAAGTACAAAACAAGGAATTGAAATTGACATTCTGGTATTCAAATATTGTATCTCAGACATTGTCACAAAGTTAGAGTGCCCAAAATTATTTTCTTTTAGATGAAACACTAATATTTCCAGAATCAACTAAAAAATGGCTTAGAAGGAATTTTATTAATATAGCCCCCAATTTTATGACTATAAGTTATTTTGAAAGTATGCACAAAATAAATATCTTTAATATTTTCACTTGTCGGTGAAATGACTTATTTCCTTATGTTGGCAAATATAATACACGTTGGATAAGATTATGTTTATGTTTTTTTCATAATTGTCATTCCAAATCCATGGATTGCTACAACTAAGAAGTATGATAGACCACTGCATTAATTTCAACCTGAAATAATCTGTGAAAGATTTTCATAAACATTACATTACCAAAGGGAAAATAAATTATATCATGATGTATTGTTGAACAAAACATCATGCACGCATAAATGCAATTTTATTTTCTAATCACAATAGGTATAGTCTTGCAAAGTATAAGTCTCCCTTGAGACATTATTTTATCTTCTGTATCTATAATTCATGATGAGTAGATCACAGAGTTGCAACTTTTAGGTGTAGCTAGATCCAAATCAAAGTAGATGGAAGCATTTTATCCATTGAGAGAAATAGTTTCAGGAAGAGCAAGGTGATTGATGAAAAGCAGTATAAAAATTCTTAGTATTTCTGAAGACTCATAAGAACACTGTCTACGATCTGAAGAGAAACCAGAGTATCTGTGTATTCAAAGTGGTTGGGATAGATATATGGTTGCATTCTCTTAATGAATAGAATGATTTTTTCTAATGGTGTTTGTAAGTAGGATCACAAGTCTGCATCTTGTACAGCAATTAACCACTAAGAAGAAT
>NW_004524764.1:2244156-2265549 GCF_000260255.1 Octodon degus | reverse complement strand
GAAAAGAAAAAAAAAAGAACACAGTCTAAGCTGCTTGAGATATAGATTTCAAGAAAGAAAATAAAGAGGACTCTAAAATAAGTCAAAGAAAACTCAGAAACTGAGTTTTGACTTTTATTTTTGGTTTTATTTTTTTTATTTTTGACATACTTTTTAGATGGTCTATGAGCATTTTTGAGAAAGATGATATAATTAAAATTGCCTTTAAGAAATAACAAAACATTATTAAAACCGGATACTGTAAAGAATTGCTCATACTCTGGAGCATCTTAAGGGGCTAAATGATATGACAATGGAATCTCTTGTATCCAAGAATTTTACGTTTGAGCAAGATTTGTAATCAAAATGGCCAGAGCACTAACTGAACCTTTGCCATTTACTAGTTATAAGGGACTTAAATAAACAATCAATATTTCCAATAACACAAGTGATAGAATATTATGTAAAATAATTTTGGAAATCCACCTAGTGCAGTTTCTTATACTTAGTAAATTCCAGGATAAGGTAGCATGTTTGTATGTATAAGTGTGTGTGTGTATATATGTGTGTGTGAGTGTGTGTGTGTGTGTGAATGTGTGTACTCAGTCAGACCACCACGCAGTGGGAATCACAAACTTCAGTTATTACAGCCATTAATTCAAGATAGATAAGATAGGAAATTTTTTTAATTTTAAGTGATAAAACTTAATTTGGCATTTCGGTTGTTGAGTGAGGTACTACAATAGAAAACTGTACAAATATTTTACAGCAGAACTTTACAAGGATTCCAGACCCTATAGATGAATAACAGTGAGAAATGTGATGATCACAGAGTAGAGGGTGGGTGCTGTGGGTAAGGAAATTGTGCGATGATTATATGGAGAAAAAGCAACAACTCCTAAAGGGAAAAAAAGCTTTAACTACCCCCTTTTTTTAGCAGTTATTTTTGAAAATGCATATGTAGAACTATGGTTTAACTGGGATAATATATTGAGCAGTGATATTCACATCAGAATATCAACAAATAAGTGAAACATTAGGTTCACAACATTATTTTCACAAAGGGAAAGCCAACAATAACTAAAACATAAAGAAGTATAATATCCTAACTTATAATATATTTTAAATGTGTTTAATAATACATTTTTCTCTTTGCAATGCAATAAATCCAATGAAATTTTAATAGATTCATATTTTAAATTGTAATAAATTCATACTTTAGACCTTAACACATTTGTTTACAAGAATGGATTTTTTCAATATTAAAATTTTGTTTAACTGTACATTTTTACTATAACATTTTCATGAATAAGAAAATGTATATATTCAATAGAGAGTAGAGTATACGTTAAAGGGAAATTAAAACGCTTGTATTGGTATAATATATCATCCAGTATATTTTGGGATACTCACATAATTTCTAATTATTTCAAATGTCTATTAGCTGCTTCAAATCAAGAAATATTACAGAAGAACTTGTAGTTATAAAACATAAGATGACTGAGTAAGTAACAAAAGGAGCATTATTCTGTGAACAAAGCTCACCAGTGAGACAGAAGAGGTAAATGGAGTCAGTTGAAGTAGGCAACTTGACTACTCAATTAGGTCTAAATCTGGACAGAGCTACCATCTCCAAAGTTAAGTGATTTATTCCTTTACTTTCTAACATAGAAACAATTGGATTAAGATTAAGGCTCTTGCCCCATGATCTTTATTTTTCTGCCAAAACGTTTAAAGCAAAAGACTTTGCTTAATTTTCTATCATTGAAATACTAGGAATTTGCAAAGCATGTCCAATAAGCAACTTTTAACAAATAAAGTCCTTGGTCTCAGGGTTTACAAGATAATGCTCAGGCAATTTGTAACTTGCTGAGTAAAATGGAATGGAAACTGAATTATTATTTTCACATTTTATAAATCGGCAGCACATGAACAGTCAATGCTTCCACTCGTTACATTTCATTTTTGGAAATCACTAGAGCTCTGGGAATACATGCCACAAGGAATGTGTTGACCATTTTATTTTGGTTGAAAATATTACACATGTACTTCTTATCATTTTATCATATAGCCCATGAACAAGTGTTAGAGATAGCAAAATTTTTACTTTGTTTTCATTATCATCTTCATTAAAATCCTTATTTATTTATTTTGCGGTACCGAGGATTGAACTCAGGACCCTGTACTTGCCAGGCAAGCACTTATTCTACTGAGCTATCTCCCTGGCCCTTCACCCAATTCATTTAAATACAACGATGTCCCATAATTGTGTTTGGAGCATCACAACAGTGATGAAAACAGAAACATTATACATATTGTAAAATTTAACTGTCAAAGTTAAGTAGTGATGAGAACTTAGGATCAAATGTATTTATTTTCATCATTGGCCTCTCGAATCTTCAGGACAGCACCTGCTTCTTGTCATTCTCACAGTTCCACAAACTTTAGAAAATATTAATATTCAGAATATGCTGACCTGTACTTCTGCCTACCTTTGAGCTACATGAGTTAGAGTTATGTGGTATAATGAACAATAAATCTTCAAGACTAGGATAGATATCAGCTTTACTATTTCTCTCCCTAGCAGAATTCCATGTCCCTTAAAATTTCACATAATTATTATTTATTACAGGTTATTTTTATCCATTTGTTCAAGAAGTCCTTGAGAAGTGACTCCTTGAACAAATCTCTGGTCTTGCCAAAAGCTCAATTTTGTTTGGGAGTAAAGAGGAGGGTAGAGAAACTAATGAAAGGTTTTAGCAATTGGTCCAAGATACTCAAACCATAAAGAAAACTGTAAAACTCGAGAGGAGACAAGTTCCCGGACCTCAACACTATTCGAGTTTATATACCCACCAGTACCACTCATTTCCTTTCTAATGATTTAGGCTCTGAATCTTAATATTTCCTTTCTTTTTCATTTCCCTTTTCTAGCTAGTCTTCAGAAGGAAAATCAACAATATATAGGTGTCATTATACTTCAGATATTTACAGAAGGCCCCACTGATTTTCCTGGGACATTAAATACAAGCATATGTGATTTTGTCCTCGCTTGGAATTCAACTCTCAGCCAAGATGTATGTGATTTTCTCCTTGGTTCTACATTTAATATATTTTTCACAAGACACCCTACATATTGCAAACAGTGAATCCAACTGGATATAACGTATCATGAAATAAAATCTTTGCATCTCTTTGAAATATAGAGCTACTGAATAATACAATTAAAGATTGCTGAAATGATGAAAATTTTAGTCTCTATTGACCAAAGGCTTTATTCCTTATATTTATAAAATACTCAAGGTTCCATGCTGACCCAGTCCCCAGGACATGGTAAAACTGCGATTGAGACTGAATGTGGTGGCACACGCCTGTAATCCCAGCACTTGGGCTGCTGAAAACAGGAGAATTACTATGAGTCTGATCTACATAGTGACACCCTATAAACCCTGTAGACACTGTACTAAATACATTTAAAAATTGTATAAAATTGTCTCAGTTAATGTTCTCTCATTGCTCGGACAAATATCTGACACCAAAAATGAAGGAAGGAAAGTTTTATTTAGCTCAGTTACTGGAGGTTTCAGGCCATACTCAGCTGGCTCCAAGACAGTGTGACTCATGGCAGAGAGCAACCTTTCATAGTGGTAGCAAAGGGCAGAAAACAAGAGCAAATGAGAGGAGTAGTGGTAACAGTGGCTGCAGAGAGCAAGTCCCTTAAATTGCATTCAAGTCATGCACCCCAGGCTGGGAGGAGTCTCATACTCATAATCCCAGTGGGTCATGAGTTAATCACAAACTCTAGAAGTCTACTCCATCACTGTATGAAGCTTTGGGGGCACAACTAGGCACAAACCACAACAGAAACAAAAGTTGGCTGATGAACTACCAAATTCCCATGTTTCATTTCTTTTTGAAAACTTTTACCGAGTTAATCCAGATATTCTAATAATTCTAATAATAGGATAATATATTCTTTATATGAAAATACATTGTCTATTGACTTTGGGTACTTTCTTTTAATCTTTGCATTCAAATAAATCTAGAACCTAGTTTTCTAAAAGTCCTTTTTTCATCATCTTTGAAAGTGGTTATCTATGCTTCTTCATGTCCACGACATTTAATTGATTTGCTGTTTCTTAAAAGCTGACTTCTGTACCTCATCACAATCATTTTATAATTGGAGCTTGTATCACTAAAGTGTGAGATCCTCTACAATTAACTCATATACCTAATAGTTCCTTGAACCATTTAGACAGGTACTACCTCCAAGATTCTTGTACTACTCTGTGTATCTGGGCATCAGAGTTCAGCTGTTTAGGAGGTTTTGTTTTTTTTCCCCCCTCTGAATCTTTTATCTTTAATGAAGATAAAAGGTAAACTTGGAAACTCCTAAGGTTAACTCTGAAAATTTAAAATATTTTTTTCCAACAACTAAAAAGAAAACCTGCTTTTCCTCTAAAGTGCTACTCTAAGTGAAGCATTCATATTTATTTAAATTGGGCTTTTACTTGATACTAGTGAATCTCTCTGCCTTTGTGATTTTTCCAAATAGCAATCAATGGATCTTAACAATATATATTTTGTATGTCTTTGCATTTCATTGAAACTTTACATTGTTGATGATCAAAGTCCAACATAACTTCTTATGAATCTGTAACCCAAGTAACTAGTGAATATTAATTAATTTTTCTTACTGAATGTGGGTAGAACATATAATTTGTACTTTATCTTGCTGTACTTTGGATATTTTGGAACAAAAGTTTAAATTAATGTACAAAATAATAAACCCAAATATTTCTATATGTTCTCCTTACTATAAAGACTTAATGATTACTTGTCAGATAATGAATACACTAAATACCAGAATAAATCTTTATTGGCATTTTTAGAGCCTTAAATATACTAAATTATTTTATACAGGAGAACAAAATAAATAGGATTTTCAAAACTAAATTAGCAGTGAAATCATTTTCTCATGAAATACTTTTAAGATCTGTGTTCTGTAGGACTCATTTTTTATAAATATTACCGTTTAAAAGCCTCTATTTTAAGAACTATTTTCTCCTTAATAATCTAACATGTAGAACTCTGCTGATCATAATTGGATTAGGGTTAAATAACAATTTACAGCCATTTCATGTAACTGTGCTAGTTAGAAGCAATATATTATTTTAAAATATTAGGTATAGAACACCTACCAGCAGGGTATGACCTAGTGAGAAATCACTTTAAGAGTAAGTAGTTAGACACTCACCAAGTACTTACTTTAAAGTGATCTCACTAGGCCATATCCTTTTGACACATGTTTTACATCTAATATTTTAAAGTAATACACTTCTTCTAACTAGCTCCCTCACATGAAATGGCTGTAAAGAGCTGAAAGGGCAAATAAAATCCAAACAGTACAATAGATATTGTGAAAGGGAAAGAAACTGCTCAAAAGGAAAGAACAATTGAGATGTAAAAAGTAGAAAAGAAGAAAGGGGGAAGTAAATATATGATAGGATAATTAAACTAATATCTATTATTTCATTGAAAAGAACAGCTAGCATTTATACTGTCTAACCAATTTTGCTTGCCTATATCTGGTAATCTAAGCAACTACTTTGAAGATATTATGCAATATAACAGTCATTGTTAATTTCTTATGATCTTGTTTAGAAATTATTTATTATTTTTCTTGCTTTTTCTTCTCTCTTTAAAGTAAAAAAATTAGTAAGTGGTTAATAATTACTTTCACATATCAGCTGCCCTCTACAAGATGTCAGTGTGAGAAAATTTCTATGTGGAGAGAATGAAAATTGTTTTATAGACACCATGCATTACAATTGAGAAGAAAGTTGAATTTTAATTTTGCTGAATAGTTGCTAGACTACAAAGAGTGTTTAGGAAATTAATTTCAGAAGTCAAATTTCCCTTTGATCAGCTTCGGTTTGTGGAATCTAAAAGATAAAAATGGGATCACTTTAGTTGAATTATTATATAAATGGAGGAGAAATAAAGAAGAAAGGCTAGCTATAAAAAAAAATGTCAAGTGTCAATAGCGGTGTGTTTCTAATTTGAGGTTAATGAGTGTACTCCTTGAAAGGTCAGGGAGATTTAGCGCCGCAGAGCATGTGAAGGCCGGTGGAAGGCTGACACGCGGCTCCAGCCCGCAGTGGGTTGGGCTACCTCCGAGGCCTTCCTGAGCGGGGCATGGGAACAAGGGTCTTTAGAAAACAGTGAAAGGAGGAATAATGTAGTCGTTCCTCTTGTTTTTTCATCTAAATGAAAATGATGAAGAATATTAAAAAGTTAAAGTTTTAATTGCATGCAAAGATAATAGAAATGGCCCCTTCTTTGAAACAAAATTATTTATTAAAGAGTAAAATAAATAGATCTTTCTGCAAAAGCGAAGGTGAGCATGAGGCAGGGAGAGAATGAGGAGAAGAAAGAATGAAGCTATGCTACGTACAGGCACCAGCTCCCTACCGGGACTGTAATCATGGTGACATTTCAACATGTACTGGCACAAATGAAATTTGGTAATTTGAGCATTGAAATAGTGATTGAATTCTCTTGGAAATATTTTTCTCTGGGCACAAAAGAGGCAAAATAACTTAGCCAAAATAATAAAAATACGCTGGCAGCGTGGGCTCATCACAGACAACTAAAGTTATGTGAACAACGTCGAATGAGAGGCATGCGTGAAGGGCTTCTCACTCCTAAGAGAGGTTATCCAGAGGGGGAAACTGAGTTCAGAGAGAAGGTCACGGGCTCAATTGCAGACACACTACGGCTCATGCCTTTCCCATTTCTTTTTGCCCATTTCCTCGCTAGACACTACTGGTCATCTCCTGTGTCATAAACTGCAAAATGATGTGACATTCTCCAATAGCTCATTAAGATGTTACAAAGTCCCAAACCAGTAAGTAATCTAATTCATGAGCCACGGAGTTACCAAATAAAAAGGAATAGCTGGGAGTGGTGCTAAGGGGTCAAACTTCTCTTCCCATGTTTGGATTGAGGTGACTTTGATTCTACTTTGTTTCTTTTAAATTTTGTGCAGGGCCAGGAAGATAGCTCAGAGGCATAAGCACCTGCCTTGCAAGTGCAAGGTCCTGAGTTCAATCCCTCGTACCACAATAAATAAATCAATGAAATTTTGTGTGAACTTAGAAACTATACATACACGTTTTCAATGATACACTTTGTTTTGATGGTGGTAATGTCAATTTTAATAATGTAGAGAAACTTCTTTATCCAATTTCAAATTCCTCAGGGGAAGTCTTAAAGACCATAATACTTTAAAGTCACATATTTGAATCTTGTGCCTCTTCTAGAAATCAACAAATTGATAAAATCGACATTTTTTTCTCTATATGCTACTAATTTCTATTCCTGTTAGTTGGCAGATATGGCATTGTATGCATTCTGTGTGTAAAATCCTCGAAGAGGATAAATGAATCTTTCTTTTTGTGTAGGCTTTAGGTCAATATAATTTACTTCCAGTGTCAACAGTAAGTATGTTTCAGTTCTAGAATTCTCATTTGAGGAGAAACAATCAGTTGCACTTTTCTCTGTGCCTTTCTAAATGAGATCTTAAAATTGTAACTTCTTGACACCTACAAAATGTTCCTCTGTGAACTACCCAATGTTTTCTTATATGACAGGTAGTTAAACATGCTTGTGGGCTGCAGTGTGGTGGTTCATTACACATATATAAAGTTTAATGAGCAGATTAAGGTATATAACTCCCTCATTATCCCAGGTACCATTTCTTTGTAATAAAGGCATTCAATATCTTCTTTCCTAGCTATCTTGAAATATATGCTACAGTATTGTTAATATAGGAATAGCACATGGAAATTTGTTCCTCCTGTTTCGCTATGAGCTGGGAGCCATTGCCCTCTCCCTTCTCAACTTTGTTCTCCTTCCCCAATCTTGTAGCCATTTTTCTCTCTCACATTGTGTGTGATCAACATCCTTAGATTCTTCATATAACTATAAACATGCAACATTTGTCTTTCTGTGACTCAATTATCTCTGTATAAAAATGATGTCCAGTATCATCCAAATTACCACAAGTGACAAGATTTATATATTTATGGCTGAACAGAACTCCATTATGCATATAAAATTAACCTTTGTGGCAAGCATAATTCATTCTAGAACCATTCTTGTAATCCAAAGCGCTCATATGATCACGTGCCAACCCATGTACCAAATTTGCCTGTAAGAAATAATAAAAAATACAGACCAGTTGTCCACAACACAAAAATACTCACGCAAAATGATTGCAATACGATAACATAATGCAAAATAGAAAAGACAATGCCAAACATAAAGAAAAATAAATTAGCCTGCCTTGACTTTGAAAACTTTGGCTGGTGTAAGGGGGAAAAGAGAGAGAAGGCTTGTTTTTCTAGGAAGATGTTGATCATCATCAAATCACAGCTATCGGTTGACTCACAGGAATTTTTTTCTTTTCATTCAACTTTAACAATCAACTTACCCAAATGATACTCACATTTGCCTCCTTTTAAGAATTCCACAGATATTAAACTGCATTGCCATTAAATAGATTTCTTTCTCAAACTGCTTAGCGCCTTATTGGGGTGATCCTTTTCTAAAAAAGATATACAGTTTCCTACATTGCATGGATCTCCCTAATCTTATTTAAAGTGAGGGATCCCCCTGCCTTTTTCTCCTCCACCTCTGCAGAACAGATTCAGTTCGTAAGCTCTTGCAGTTGGAAGGGGATCATCACAGCAGTCAAGCAAAAGAAAGGGAGAAAGCAAAAGAAACACTGGCTTCGTGGGGATCATAAAAAGCCCACTTCTATTTCAAGAAATCACTTATCAAGTTAAAATTTATTAAAACCTTTGCTTGTGTCTCAGAACACTCACAGAACCAATCACTTGCATTCCAAGGTTTTATTCTAGTTGGATTCAGGGTCTTGGTAATATGCCATGTTGTCCCATCAATGATAAAAACTGATTTATCTAAGCCAGGAGTAATGAAAATAATTTGTTTAATATAAGACATTAGAAATAGTTGAACAGTAGACATTAGAAAAGGGCAAATGTAAAGATTGATGTATAGTTACATAATATTCTTGTTCACAACTAAAATACATTCTTTTTGAATTTTAAGTATCTAATTATTTTGCAAATATAAAGAAACAGTCATCAAACTTTTCCATCTGATGAAAATCCTAATGTAATATAATTGTCAAATATCAGAGGGACAGAATTCAGTTGTCAACAAATCATTTGGGAAAATCGAGGACACTTCAGTCATTTGAGGTCTTGTTACTTCCAACTACAAAATAAAATTTAGCTACAGTAAGTAGCTGTGCAGCCTGCACTGGCATGTAGTTAAATTTTATGTTCAGACTTATAAAGACAATGCACAGATTCTGGTAGGGTGCTCAGTATAATACTGAGAGCAATCAAGACTTATTTATCTAACGGTTAGAGAAAAGCAAGTTGATCAAGGGATCAAGAATAAGTAGCTCAGTAATGAATAGGATTTTCTGGGACATGAGGCACAGAAAGCTTCCTAATCCTCACCTTGGGGCAACGGGCTCACATGATGTCACCTTTGTGAATCAGGGTCACAGCAAAAACTGCACCAATGTCATTGATTCAAAGGCAGCTTCACAGAAATAAAGGTGGAACTTACTACAAGAAGATGATTCTATATGTATGCAGAGATTTCATGTTTGGTTTAGATAAAATTCAATATGAACAGAGCATTAACTGAAGCTTCTCTGAACTGCTTTGGGAAATTGCTTATACGTACCATGGCCATGTCATGCATGAGTTCATGTCATTCATGAGCCCTAGAGCCCATGGCAATGTCTCGTGAAAGTCTTTATCAAGGACCTGCACTGAGAATATCCAATGGTCAGTGGTGGAAGTTGGTATCTCTGTACCAGCAGGCTGAGGGATCTAAACCTGAGCAGAAAGTGATGCTCAAAGTAAGGACCATAACTCACCTGAAGAGATCCACAGTCATCCTCAGTGACAGTGAGGACCCAATCTCCTCTTAGGAGAACAGCTGAGATTAGGTCAGGAAAATCAGTATGATAAGTCTCCTAGAGACTCAATAGCATACTTTCTTCTCCTCCAGTTTTCCTTTTTAAGCTGTTGGCTACAATCCTCACTCAGGTGGGCCTTCTTTGCCCAATACCAAACTGACTCAGTTGAGCTGGGTGTTACAGGTTGATCATTAGTCACCCCACCCACAAAATAAAACTCAATGTCAGTATTTAAAACCAGTAAGCCCACAGTCATGTAGATTTCAAGGTAAAACTATATTAATCTTGACAGTGAAATTAAGGTTGCCAGATGTAGCTCAGCCGTGCAGTATCCGCCTGTAAGTGTGAGGCCCTCAGTTCAACTCCACTTACAAAAACAGAAAACAGATTAAAAAAAAAAAAAGAGAGAGAGAACATCCAAAAATAAGATCATTACTTTTATGGTTAATTTTACAGACAAGTTGGCCAAGCAGGGACCCAGTTATTCAGTCAAGCATCAGCCTGCGTGTTCTGTGAAAGTATTTTTAGATGCATTTATAACTGTGCACATTGGTGAAACTGATAACTTCTTAATGTAAGTGATACTTATCAAATCAGTGGAAGACCTTATGGGGAAGGACCACAGTCCCCTGGAAAACAAGAAACACTGCCTTCAGACTCTTCTCAGAATGGAAATGCAGCCTCAGCTTCTCCATGGATTCTCAAACTGTGGACCTAGACTGAAGATTTTGGGTTTGTTAGCTCTTGCCACGGAATGACTCCTTAAACTTACTTCTCCATGTACGTTTATCCTGTTTGTTATGTTTGCCTGGTAAAGCATAATTAATACTCTAATCAGTTTATTTTGAAAATAAGAAAATTGTTGCAAATTATCTGGCTGTTATAATCACAAGTGTCTTTAGAAACAGAAGGCACGGGAGTAAAAAAAGAGGCAGAAAGGGCCATGGATGTGCCTCAGTGTGGCACAGTGCCTGTCTAGCGAGTGTGAGGTCCTCAGTTTGATTCCCACTACCAGGAAAATGAAAGGAAGCAGGAGACCACAGGTCTATAAAGATATAATGTTTAAAACAACCAATCTAGGATAAACATATTGTCTCATTACTGTAAGAACCTAAAATAGAAATAAAGCTGAAAGGAGTACTAGATACTGTGAAAGGGACTTTTCAAACGGAAGAAACAAATTGGGATGAAGAAAACATCCCAGGAATACAAATATCTGTCTCAAAGGTAACAAAAACAAGAATACAGATTATCCTCTGGGAATTCAAAAAAAAAATAAATTAATTCAAGGAACAAAACCTCTCCAGACACCTAGGTTGCCCAGTGGCACTTTGGCTGGGCAGTTAATGTAAATCATTATAGAACAGTGCATTTGCGTCGTTACAAGCCACTGAATTTATGGTGATGCATTGCAGCCGGTAAGTAACTGTATTACTCTGTTACACCCCTGTTTAAATGCGGCAGTGCGTTGCCATGTCTGAAATGCTCTTCCTTAGCAAGTAAGTACAGTTTCCAGGTAGTATTTCCATTATGTACGGTGAGTGCCAAGGGGGAACTGGGATAAAATATCTACTGCCTTTTCCATTCCAGTGTCCCTACTTATTTACTGTCCACAATCTAGCGCTGTGCGGTTAAATAGAATATGATCTTAAGGTTCCTTCCATCAGGAGATATGATCATCTTTTCAAATTCTGTATTCTAGTAGACGTCAGTAATTACATTAAGGGCTATTTATCCCTGAACATTACTGATGCAATCTGATATATTTACACTGTGGTCAGGTAATTATAAAGCCCTTAGTCAGTGACAATAGACAGGGAGGAAGAACATAAAGAAGCTATTATTGATTTTTAAGTACCCGTAGAAACCATCCCTGGTATAATAATTACAAGGTTCACCTAATTTTTAGAGGCTTGTTATCCTTAAAAGGCTGAGTAATCAGGAAAGAAAGGTTGACTAATCATTAAAAACTTCAAACTGTCTAGTCATATTCATTCTTCACATAAAACAGAGTATATTGCACAGGAGAGTTTTAGGATGTTGAAGAAATTAAATTTTTGGATGTTCAATTGTAAATTTACAGTTTAAATTGTGAAGGTACAAATTAAGTCCATCTGAGCAAGTTGGTACATGCCTATAATCATAACTATTTAGGAGGATGAGGCAGGAAGATTGCAAGTTTGAGTACAATCTTAAAAAGCAGCAATTTAGTGAGTACCCTCTACGTAAATATATATGTACAGATGCAAATACATACATACATACATACATACATATATGCACATATATGGTAAAATAAAAAAGTAGAAGAAACTAAGAGAGAGGAGGGGAGGGGAATTTTGAAAGCTCACCTTACTGTAATTCATAGATAAAGAGAAATAGGGAAAAAGCAGAGGATGAAAAGTTATCATAAACAGACTACAGGGCCAGCAAGATAGCTCAGAAGACTAAGCACCTGCTTTGGCCAGCTTAGGGACCCGGGTTTGATCCCTGGTCCCACATGCCATGCCAGCTCTGCCCCCCGGGCTCACTGAGTTAGCGATCAAGTCTAGGAACAGTGGCATATTCTTGTAATCCCAGAGCTGGGGAGGGTGAGACAGGAGGGTCACTACAAGTCTGATATGCATAGTGAGACCTTGTACCAATTATGTAAAATGAAAATAAGTACATAAATAAATAAATAGACTATATAACAAGGATATGGTCTGCCTGAATGATGCTAATAATCTGATCTGTGATGATCATACCAGAGTGAGAGGAACTAAGTAGAGAAGCAAAAAATAATAGGAGACACAGTTCTAGTAGTTACTTACCATTCATACACATTTGAAATATTAAGGTCAATAAAAGATCAAAATTGGTCTGTCATGGAATAATAATGGATAGAAAATAATTATTCTGGAGGAAAAGATTAAAAATTGTTTCAATAAACCAAACTGAGATATTTTTGTAAAGTAGAGGTGAAGAAGACGTGTTGGTCATGGTGTGACCAATCATCAGGGCTGTCAACTGGCCTAGACTGAGATCCCTAAAAGTAAGGCGTATTTCTAGGTCTGATGGCTTTGTCTGTAGGGATGTTTCCAGAGATGACTGACATGGACACAAACACACTGGATGACAAGTTCTACTCTGCATGTGATGGTGCTAGTCAATTTGCTTGAATCACACACACACACAGGAAATCTGACTTGCATTTGAAAGCTCCAGTCTGTTCCAGTGAGTGTGCTCATGGCTACTGTAGCTGGTGTAAATATTTTATAGTTTAAAATGAGAGTATTCCACTAGTCCTCACATGTCCAGAGTGGGGGCTTTGCGGAGGTGATTGGGTGCTTGAGACACTACAGCTGCCGTGCTGCAGAGGTGGTGGTTCACTGGAGCATTGCCTCACAGGATGTGTTGTTGTTTCCTCCTACCTCCTTTGCTTTGCTACTGTGTTGCCATGGAAGCAGAAGCTTTCTTCCCCAGAACCCTCTCCACCATGCTATTTCTGCCTTGGAGCCAGGTGTCCATGGAACAAATACACTGAAACTGTAAGCCAAAACACACCACGCAGTGTTTAATGTGTGAATGTCGGGTATTGTGTGCCAGCCAGGTGAAAAACACCTAAACAACAGGCTCCAGTTTCTTCCATCTTAGCACACAGGTTCATATCAGCTATTCTCCAGGCAATTTCTAGGTCTTCAGTCTCAGACTAGCATGGTTCTTTGAACCTCTTATTCTTAGGTTTCCAACCTCTTTGTCTTAGTAGTTACCCACCATGGACACTGTCACTGCTCCTGGTCCTGTGAGTGCATGTAATAAACCCTCAATGGCATCTTTGATAATATAGTCATTCAACTAAGTTAATTTTCTAGAGAATTTTAGCCAACACATGAGGGAGGGAATTTTACTCTCAACAGTAGGCTCAAAATGTATAGCTCAGCAGCATACAAACTGTGGGTAAAACAAGAGTTAGGATGAGATTACTTACATTGTTAGCATGAAGAGATAAAATGTCCTGGAAAGGGAGAATTATGAAAAAATGTAAATTGCTCAGTGAATACCAGAACAGTAGTGAATGAGATAGAACATAAACTCAGATTTTCATAATCATAGATAGACCCATATGAAATTATTAAATGAAACAAGCCAGGTGGAAAGCAAGAACTACCTGATATTAAAAACACGTAGGAATATAGAAGGTTTATCTAATACAAAATAAATTGAATGTGGTTGCAGAGATTGGAGGGGGTAGGAGATGGAGGCATGAACAAAGGGAGACCAGTCAGTACTAAGCTATAGTGAATAGGGCTGAGAAGCTCTGCTGTGCTCATGAGTATTAGAAAAGACATAGGTAATATTAAATATTATATATTTAAAAAGATAAAGACATTTGAATGTATTTTTCCACAAAGAAATGGTCAGTGTTTGAAGATATAGTTATCTTTAATTTAACATTACACAAAATGTACAAGTAATGGAACATTGCACATTTTTAAAATTAATTTTATTGAGAAACAAATAGCAATGAGACAGTTTCAAAACCTATTAATAGGACAGTTTCAATAATTAATGCATTGCATATTGTTCTCTTCGTAGTGATTATTCATATTATAAGATGCAGACATGATACCTTGTCCAAATACTGTTAGTACAAATCTTTCTTCTCATTGCATTAAGAGAAAGTAGCTGTATATCTAGCCTAACTATTTTTTATATACAGATACAAAATTGACCTTCATTTGTATCCCCACTTTTTTTAGTTTTGTCAGAGATGGGTATTCCATTGCCATTTAAATGTTGTAGGTGCGTATATATTTAAGTATCAGTTACAAAATAAATTTACATTGAAACCTAAGAAAAAATCCCTAGGGCACATAAAAACAAGCATTTTAAAGTGCCCCAGTTTATAGCAACATTAGAGAGACTTAAATTTTGGGTTTAATGAAGAAGCATAGTCCAGCAGAAGAGAGATATGGAGAAAAGTTATAGAAAGAAAAATCAATGTAGGGCTGGGGAGGTAGCTCAGTGGAATAAGTGCTTGCCTGGCAAGTGTAAGATCCTGGGGCTGGTGAGATGGCTCAGTGGTCTAAAGCACCTACTTAGAACAAGTTTAGCAAAGCACAAGGACCGTGGTTCAATCCCCCAGCACCACATGCCAGCCAGCCCCACCCCCTGGTGGGCTGAGCTGGACACACACACACACACACACACACACACACACACACACACACAAATAAATAAATAATTTTTTTAAAAAAGCGTAAGATCCTGAGTTTGTTCCCTTGTAACCACAAAAAAAGTGAGATTAGCATATGTGCTATGTATTTAGTGCAAATATTTATTACCCTTCTTTCATAGGAGCAAGTCTCAATGACACACATGAAAATATATTAATTATAGGAGTATTTCTAAATGAGCAAATGGATTATCTTTTCCTTAAGTATTATTCAAATGAGTTAGGAAATTAAACAAAAAGACTAAATATTTAAGAAAAAATTCATATAAAATCAGTAAAATAATACCTTTAGGTACTGTCAATATTTCAGAAAATTAAAATATTTTATCTTTTTTTCTTTACCAGGTAAAACAGTTTCATATTGTGATGTTTTCCTTTGTGCAATTTATTTTTTAGCTACTGTTTGTGAATTGTCCCAAAGCCAAGTAGAAAAAGATGTTTGTCACTTTTAGGTAACAGCATTTAAAATTTGTTGAATTCCAACAGAAACATGTCAGGATGAGCGGGTATAAATGATTCAGTTAATGGGATACTGAAACATTATTTTATATATATTTTAAAATTTTATAAAAACTATTTCTGAGACTTTGCTACTACATTACTTCAGCTGAATCATGTGAATAGTAGGAAGTTTGGTCATAAAAGATTTAATGTATTTTCTCATTAGGTCCTATACAACTTTACAATTGCATTTGTATTTTCTCTGAAAATGGACATATTCCTGACAGAGTAGTGATATTCCAAGATAGAATTATAAATATATTTATAAATATATACTTTGAACAACAAGACATCTCAGTTCTACATATCCAGAAATATATTAGTTAAGTCTCAATGTAACTTCAGAAATCTTGTTGGGAAAGAATTAGTTCTCAGAATAGTAGTAATTTGGTATAATTTAATTAACATGTGTATATTCTATTTACATTTTGTCAAAGTCTGCTAACATGATTGTAGTTATAAATACATACTATTTTTTTGCAAAATATTGGGATATTGAATAAACACACTATCATATTTAGAGCTTTAAATTGCATTTATATCTATTTTTAAGGTACTTTAAAAGATAATAATTACTGACAAACTGTCGATCTATTTAGCATAGATCTAACACATTTTTCTTATTTGCCTTTTCCTGTCATGTGGTAAGTTTCAGACTCAAAAGAATACCACTATATCAGCATTTTCCAGATTTGTGTGGTCGGGGCTGGGATATGGTTCAGCAGCACAGCGCCTGCCTGACGGTCAGGAGTTCAATTCCTGGTACTGGGAGAGGAACAGCTAATGTCAATCTTATTTAACTTTGGTCATGCGCTTTTCTATGTTGCCCTTAATGAAGATATTCACAAAAACAATTTAGAAAAATTAGTTGTTAATTAAAAATGTTAATATTGTACGTAAAGTGTTTATGTGTGCGGAGACTTTAGTCAATGAATACAGAGTAATAGTGAAGCAGTGCCTAAGACTTTGGCAGATTCACCATCAAAGAATTCATACAAGCTCAAAGCACTGTATGAAATTCCTTGAGGAGACACATGTGAAGCTTTGCATGCCCACTAGTTGGTTAATCTTATTGAATATGTTCTCATAATGTCTGTTATTTCCTCAAAATTATTCCTCTTCCAACAGCCTTTTATTTTTCCATTCTGTTTTAAATAACCTCATGCATTTTTCAATGCATCTGAACTGTTATTTTACCTGTATGTTCCCCATTTTATAATACTGAAATCAGGTAAATTATTACCTTTTTCTTCCTTATATATGTACATAGGGGAATTTGTATAAAACATATTTACAAACATCTAATTCATCAAATTGAGCTATTCAAAGATTGAATCTAAAAATAAGAATACAGTGCTACCTACAGGTTAGGACCTAGGTTTGAAGGGAGCTCTATAATTTTTCTTTACCAAATCCACAATTTAGTTTTCAGTCCATCTTCTAAATAGAGCAAGAGCTTATTTCCTTTCCAACACAAGAGGATACATCACCCACTAACTATATTAAACTCTCTGAATGTAGAGACCATATAATGAAAAAGTGATAAAATATCACTGGGAAGTTTTGTATCTCTTGGAAACTGAAAGCCTAGATGAGATTACAACAAGAAATAATTCTCAATTTAAAAAAAAAAGTGTGAACAAAGGTTAAGAAAAATGCTACTATGTGCATTAAAAATAGTATAAACCTTTTTATTTGAAAAGAGATTGGAATTGTTTCAATCAGTAAAAAAATGAGAAGACATAATATTTCAACAACTTTTCATAAAGTAATAATTAAAATTTGATATGTATGTTAAAGACAAATAATTACTGTAAGCAAATTCATATACCATGGAAACACTAGAACTATCAGTCTGGGAATTTAAAATAAATGTGATTCATAGTGTGAATTATTAAAAAAAAAGGTGAGCAATGTGAACATATTTGCAATGTGTATACAATCAAACTGGAAGTGCCGGAGTCAAAACACTTCTGCGCAAGCGAGAGAGTTCATTTACAGAATTAGCAGCAAGGTGCTCCTGACTGAACATGGAGCACTTGGAGTGCATTGACAGTGACTGTCAAATTTAAAAGAAAAGAAAGGAATTTTCTAAAAATTTCCAAATTCATGGAGAAGTTACAAGAAATATGATGGGCAGCTAACGAAAATATCAGAAATAGGGATAAAAGAGAAGCAAGAAATATTTGAGATAATAATAGCTCAGAATTTTTCAAAAATAATTAGAGAACAAAATCAGAAAATATTAGCCAATAGAATTACCAAGATATTTATATCTGTGTTTATCATATCCAAACTACAAAATATAAAAATACAGAAAACTTTATGGAGGATAAACTTTATGGAGGACAAAATATCTTTCCTACAGAACACGTTAAAAATCGCATCAGTTTTCTCTTTGGAATCTAAAGCAAAGGAAGATGAAGAAAAATATTTAATTGTTGGGAGAAAACTTCCCTGGCACAGAATGCTGTTTCTGGTGAAATTATCCTTCAAAAACATAAAGAGAAACGCTTTGCAAGTTGTCCCTGTCTTCCTCAAGACTGGAAACAATATGAACACAGCTCTTCTTAGGTCCATCAGAAAGTGATAATACAGGGAAGGTGGTTGCTCACAAAATTGGAAAACGAACTGGTGCTATAGAAAAGTCACAGCTCATCAGAGCAGAAGCCCAGGCGCATATCAGGAGTCCATACTGTTTCTAGCTTTGCCAACTATTTCATTAAAGTTAAATTAAAAAAAAATCAAAATACAAAGAATACACAAGGGCAGAGCAAAAAGCTCAACTGATCAATGCTCATGCTTAGGCGGATGCAGGGTCCAGGAGTTTGAACCCTGGGCCTGCCGTGCCGCCCCCGCCCCCACGGTGCGCTGAGACTGCGATTGAGACTGGGCTTGGTGGCGCGCCTGTAATCTCAGCTCTTGGGAGACTGTAGACAGGAGGATCACTAGAAGTCCAATCTACACAGTGAGACCCTGAACACCCTGTAACCCTCTCCTAAATACAAAACAAACAAACAAAGAATATACAATGTAGAGACAAAATAAGCATCACACCAGACTCTGTTCTATCAGAAATATCCAATCATGTAAGACTGTATTTTCAACAGTCAGGTGAAATTCGTTGAACACCAAGGAATCTTGAAAAGAAAAACATGAAGCTAAATACTTTGAATTTACTTAGGATATCCACATAGTCATGATACATCAACTCAAGACACTCATGAAAAAGACAGCCAGAACAGCTTCAGAAAGCGGAGGGAACAATAGGATGTGGCTGTTTGAAGGGAGCAGCTCACTGCTTGTTTTGACATTCATAATTATCTCCACGTTTGTCGAATTTAGATTTGTTGTTAGTTTTTGACAAAATGATAAATATGCTGGGCCTGGTGGGTCACACATGTAATCCAGATATAAAACTAAAATTGTGAAAAATTAAAATCCCAAGCGCTGGGATTACAGGTGAGCAGCACCACACCCAGTCTCAGACACTTTCTCAGCAGGCCCTGAGGGCAGGGTCAGCATGGCACAGTACACCACACTGGGGATCCAACCCTGATTCTGCTTGACCGGGCGCTTTAATCCCTTGAGCTATCTGGCCGGCCAAGATTGTTCTATTAAAATATAAACTCTTAGTGCTACAAATAGATAGATATTTGAACCCACAAAAGCAAATATTCTGAAGTTATTTAATTGCCTACTAATTAAACAAGTTTCTTTTTTAGTTTCCTATATTAGGGAGGCAGGACATTTTTTTAAAAGTCTTTGATTGATTGATTGATTGATTGATTGATTGATTTGGTACTGGGTCTATCCAGGCAGCTCAGACTTGTAGGAATCCTCCACCAGCACTGGGATTATAGGTATGCACTACCGCTCCAGGTTTCAGTAGTGTGTGTGTGTGTGGGAGCACAGTGTACAGTGCCGCGGATCAAACTCAGGTCTTTGCACTTGCCAGGCAGACGCTCAGGCCCCTGAGCTATCTCCTCATCTTGAGACAGGAGAGTGTTTACACATGCAAGTTTGATTTATTTCACTTATGTGTATGGTGTCTAGTTACATTCATATAGGTATAAAAGCCTCAAGTTTGTCACTCTTTATAGCTGAGTAGTGCTCAATTATATAAAAGTATTATGACTTTTTATGCATTCCTGCATTGATGGGCATTTGGATTGTTTCCATATCTAGCTATTACAAAGTATGCTGCCATAAAAATGGGTGCGCATATGTCACTGTGGTATGACGATTTTAATCCTGGGAAGATTCCCCAGCAAGGGAATAGGTGGGTTGAAAGAGATCTCTAATTCTACTTTTCTTTGGAATCTCCACCCTGATTTTCACAGAGGTTGCACAAGTCTACACTCCCAACAAAAGTGGAGAAAAGACTAAATAAATATTAACTCTGCAATAGATATTATGAAAGGAAAAGACATTGCTCGAAAGGAAAGCTCAGGTGGGATTGAGGAAAGGAGAAAAGAAGGAATGGAAAAGAAATATAAACTGTATTTATAGGTAATAACTAACATAAGTATACTATTGATTTCTTTTAGTTCATTGAAAAGATTAGTTTGTGCTCATATTGGTTTATTAAATTTGCATGCCTATATACTGTAATTTGATCAACTATTTTGAAGACATTATGTACTATATGAACCAGTTAATTTTTATTGCCCATTTTGAAACTCTGTATCATTGTTTTGATTTCTTTTTCTACATTTCTTTATAATAAATCTCATGATCTTTTCATGAATTTATTATTAAAATATTTATTCTTGATTTTCTTTTCCTGAAATATGTATACATTTTTGGTGGACTACATATATACATCAGTTATAGCTTCTATTTGTACAAACTACACCAAATGTTTGCTTGCCCTTAGTTGAAAGACACTCACTTTCCCACTCCTACGTGATATTAAGTAAAAATATCTATTTTGATATTCAAAGTCTATTACTATATATAAATAAATCAATGACAATCTGGCATAATTATTTTTTACTGACTTGATAAAAAGTAGAAGAAAGTTTTAGGAAACCTCTTGTAGGTACTGGATTCAAACTTGAGCAGTAAATAACCAAAATCAAAATTTGTACAAAATTTTGTTAAGCTTGACATACTACTCAATCAAAAGGACATCACAGAATTACTTTGAACCAGTTATGTGATTCTGCCATAGGTGTTCATGCTAGAGAATGCAAAATTCTGATATTTCTGAAGTGTACATATTGTAGATAGTATCAAATTTTGACAATGCTTGCATTAAATGCCTAGACACCTATGAATCTTGAAGAAAAAAAAAAAACCTCTTCTATCTTCTAAAGAAAAAGTATATGTTTCTTAGGAATAATATTAGAGTTCTCCAATATGAAAATCTTGACACTGAAAAAATGTTAAAGTACCTGTAATGGGATAATGTTTGATCGTTAAGGGCCACTCTTACAGTATTTTGTACTACAATGAAGATAGTCAAGATATTGTTTCTCTGATTACAATTTTAATCTTAGTTCAGAAAATATGTATAAAACAAGATGAATAATTTTGGGTATTTGAAGTTATATAAATAGTAACACAAAAACTACATTGATTTTACTTTGAAGTACCCTAAAGCTGGCTTGTTTAATGACTATGAATTATAATTAGATATTGGTTTTAGTTTTTTAAAGATATA
>NW_004524764.1:2237699-2244056 GCF_000260255.1 Octodon degus | reverse complement strand
CCTCTGATCCTAAAAAATTGTTCACTTTCTTTCCATATTTTGAAATCTGAGCAAGTTTTTATTTGTTTCTGGAAGAATATGTCTTGTTTACAGACAAAACTACTTATGATGGCAGCTTCTTCACACAGCTGGCAATGTGTTCCCGAGCACAAGCCAACAAAGGTCACCTTTCCCTCACTCAGGTACTTCACGTTTATCCTGACTACTTCACAGCTTAACATGCACTACTTTTTCTTAGAATCTACTAGCATTGACCAACAAATTACTTTTAGTCTGATGAACCTTGCCATAATTCTGGGCTGGCTGTAGAAATCAAGCTGGTGCTTCGTTCTTGAGTTGGGGCCAGGAGTGCTATTTGAAACAATCTCGTGCATGGAGTAATTGTATTGGTTGCTAGTTTCTGGAACACAGTATCTGACAGTCAGAACTTAAAAGATGGGAAGTTTATTTTGACTCACAGATTCAGTCGCTGGATTCAGTCTATTTTCCTCGCCTCCAAAAATGGCATGGTGGGTAGGCTTGGTGGAGAAAAGCTGCTCAGATCATGCAAGCCAGAAAGCAGAGAGGGAAGAGGTGATCCCAGGCCAAGAATTCACCCAGCCAAGTCACTACTGACTGGCTCACTTCCTCTAAACAGCCCTGATATAACCAGTATATTCAGTTAGGAATTCAGCATAAACTTCCTTTGGGCTGGGGCCACTCAGTGCCTGCAATATTCCTCAGTAATGGAAAAAGCAAGCCTGATTCCACTGTCTCTGACAGCATCCAGAAAAGCTGAAGCTCTGGATCTCATGTCTTTTCCTTTCCTAGGGATAATGAGAGTTGAAGTTTGTCAGCTGCCTATTGTACAGTGAAACAAAAGGAATCAATGTCTATGCAGTTGTGGTATGATAATTTTCACCCTACCAATACTTTATATGTCCCTCTTTTTGTCACGTTCCCTCTAATACTTATTTTAAAAATCTTTCTTGATAGTGACCACATCTACTATAGTGAGACTTTGATATTTTTCTTTTAAAATTAGTGATTTTTAGTTAACAAAAGCTAAACATTGCAGCTTGAACAACATTCATACAAAAAAAAGTAACTATCATTGGTTACATAAAATTTTCCTGAATGGTTAAAACTTAGGAGTATAAAACATGCATTTTAGAATTGTTAGCTATTCAGTTCAAAAAGTAACATTGTCTATATGAAACATTTTCTCTGCAAAGTCAAAGTAAATCAAAAAATTAATTCAAATGACATAACATACTCCAAAGTTGAAGGTAAAATTCAGAGTTGTGGGGCTTCTCATGCTGTTGTTCAGGCTGCGATTTTTAACTTTTGTTAACTCTTATTTGTACTGTCTTGAGTTCATTACCATGTTTAATGGCACCCTTACCAAGATATTCAGCAAGTAAAAAGCTGGTCTTGAGGTTTAGTTTTAAACAGCTTCCTTTTGAAACTGAGACTTACAAGCAAGTTGAGTGGCAGGACTCATATGCTGTACCTTGTTACATAAAGCTGTTGCCAGAATCTTGTAAATACAATGTTTTAAAAGTTTTTTGTCTTTGTATATTTATAACAAATTATGACAAGCTAAAATAAGTGAGAATTGTATTACTGCTCTTATGCATATTTTACTAGGATTTCGTGCCCTGTATCTCTAACTGAATTACTAGGAATGCTAAGAGGAATCGATAAATCATTTTCATTTTAAATATTTATATAATCAGGTAATATGACATATCATGTGATGTAAAATTTTGCCTGTTACAGAGGGTGTGCTACTTATAATGGTATATGCAAGAACATTTTGGCATGAGAAGGAATTAAATAGCTATTTTACTTTAAAGAAATTAATGATTTTGAGACTATTTCCAAATCTCTGGCAAAATCTGTATATCTTATTTTGTTAAATATCAATTGAATCTGTGC
Organism: Octodon degus; assembly: GCF_000260255.1. Lineage (NCBI taxonomy): Eukaryota > Metazoa > Chordata > Mammalia > Rodentia > Octodontidae > Octodon > Octodon degus. Next base: position 2,242,136 of record NW_004524764.1, on the reverse strand, counting down.
TACTTTTAAATAAAAAAATTGGCATTTCTTATTGAGTTTTTTTCAGTTCTTTATACATTTTTATATTAACACCTTTTGAAATGAATATTTAGGAAGTATTTTCTCCCATTATATAAGTTTTCGCTTTACAGATTATTAATGTAGAAAAGCAAGCATATTTGTAGGTTTTACTGCCTGTTTTTTGATGTCCTGTCCACAAACTCTTGCCCTGGCAAGTCATAAAGTATTTTCCTTGTGTTTTTTCTAATTGTTTTAGAGCTTAAGTTTCTATATTTAAGTCTGTAAGCCAGCTTCAGTTGGTGTTTGTATATGGTGAGATGCTGTGTTCTAGTTTTGTTCTTCTGCATTTGTCATTTAATTTATCTAGCACCATTTATTGAAGATATTTTCTCTAATTTTTTGTATTTTCATCCTTGTAGAATATCTCAACTGTAGATTTGTGAATATATATATATATATATATATATATACATTCCGTGGCCAATTTCAAGTATTTAAATATTTCTAAAGTTTTAAAATATATTGTCAATTTGTGCTTTCTTGTGTATGTATATCTTGGTTCCTTTTAAGCATTGAGAAAATGTATTGGCATTCAGATAAAAATAATAAATCCAACTAAAAAGGAATACATTGCCATTAATCAATAGATGATAGCTGAATTTCCCTGAATTCATCTTCTAGTTTCCTTAAGCTTATAGTAATGAGCTAAAGAGGGGAAGTAACTTCAGTGTTTGCATCCAGGAGGCTGTCCCAGTATTCTTAGCTTATCTATCATATACGCATCCCAGAGATTACACACATTTCATTTCTAATTGATTGTACCTTGAAAGTGATTGCCTGCTTTGTAGACTATGCCAGACCTAGTGATGGTCTTCTGGTTGGCTTCAGAATCTCTGAGTGGTTTTTTTTTTTTTTTTTTAATCTCTGGAGTTCTTTCAGAATTTTATGAAGCGGGCTTCATTATTTTTTATTTTTTTTTAAAGAGTGCTTCACTGTTAAGCTGACTTCAACGTTGTCACAGTACATCGGGCCTTCGCTAACTCTCTCTTATGAATTGTGAACATTTGGTTGACATTACAATAACAGCCAATTTCAGATATCTGTTTGAACCATTGCTAGATTACACTTATACCCAGATTGTATTATTCATCTGTATAGCACATGCAGCATATTTTGGGGCACAAATTTTGGACAAATAGCCAATACATTCTGTGAAATGCTATTGTGAAATAATTTAACCTAGTTTCAAATATATTAAACTTAAAAAGTGTAACAATCTTATAAGAGAATCAGGCACAATTTGCATAAGGACCCATATTGTCTTATGTGAAAACCTCACTGTCCTCTTTCTGACCCTAATGTTCTGAAACGGGAGATACAGTTAGAAAGCAGCTTGAAGATTAAATGTCTCTAGGATGATGTAACATTGCTTTAGTTTACGAGTGACTTCATCCTATTGAAATTGGGCTGATGTGGTGATTAAATTAAATTAGATTAAACATGTAAAGTGCCTGTGCATAGTAAAAACTTACTTAATGTTTCCATTAGTTATATTAATTGTGACATTCAAGCAGCTATAGGCAGCGCCGCACAGGAGGAGCACAATGTTGAAGCTGCAGCGCAGTAAAGCAAAAGTGTAGTCTTCCACTAACATTAAACTGTTAAGAGATTTTCAGAGGGCAACGACAACTTCCTGGATTGATTTTGTACATTGTTATAAGTAAAAATCCATCATCATTTGGGTTAAGCTAAAATTTTATTTATGTATTTCTCATTCTAGGCTAAAACAATTAATCTTTGATGGGATTGTATTTAGTTCTTCATACCTTATGATAACAAACCAGAAGATGTAGATTATCCTTTCCCAAAAAAGAAGTGATAAAAGATTAGCATTTTAAGATATATCTTTCTATTACTTCTCCCTGTATTATAACTTCAGAAAATGATGGATCTATCAGAAAGATTAAAAATCTATTTATAGCCTGCATTTTTAAAGAATTAAGTTTTATCTAGTAGAGGTCATATAGATTCCCCTTAAATTTTTTTAATAGTGTGTGATCACCAACAATGAGTGTAACGCTTTCAGTTCTTTCCCAGAAATACTCCAGTAAGTACAAGTTAGGACAGCTGAGGTGTAGTCAGGTATTTCACCCAAAGTTCAGTCTGGATTGCTGTTTACTCTGTACAGAACTTTTGGGGGCTTTTGAGTTCTTTGTATTTTCTGTATACTAGTCCCACATCTGAGGAAAACCGAGCAAATGTTCCCATCCTGAATGTTGTCTCTTTGTTCTCGTGTGTGTGTGTGTGTGTGTGTGTGTGTGTGTGTGTTTGCTGTGGAAAAGTTTTTAAATTAGTTATGATCCCATTTGTAAAATGACTCTTTAATGTTCCTTTGATGCCAGCTTTGGTGTTTTATCTGTCATCTTATGAATGACACTTAGAGATAAAGCGTGGTAGTTCATGTAAACCAATGACCAATTTCAGTTGTAATTTTATCCACACCAAAAGAAAAACACTACTCTGAAAAACCCTCAAATGTATTTAATGACGTATAAATTTTATCCTTTACAAATGATATAAAATATTCACTAAATTTTAATTAGAATTAACATATCACTAATTTTAGATCATTTAGACACATTTAGAGATCATTATGCATGCCAGAAAAAGCAGCAAAACCTCACTTTTTATGAGGTAGTGTATACATTTCAATAAAGAAAAATGATACACAATTATTATATTCACAAAAATCCAGCAATATTTATTTATTTATTTATTTATCGTCTTTTTGAAACAAGGTTTCATTATGTAGTTCAGGCCAGTGTTAAACCACTTTGTAGCCCAGGCTGACCTCAAAATCACAACAATCCTCCTGCCTTAGCCTCCTGAGCTCTTGAATTACAGGTGTGAGCCACCATACCCAAAATATTTATGATTTATCCAAAACTAACATCAAATCTAAGTTAGACAACTGTGGAGATAATTATGCATATCAAAAGAAGCAGTGAACTGCTCCCTTCAAACAGCTGCATCTTATTGTCCTTGCTGCTTTCTGAAGCTGTTCAGGCTGTCTTGTTCATGAGTGTCTTGAGTTGTATGGCAGGCCTAGGGATTGAACTCCTGGCCCCAGAGCCTGCTTGAAGGTGCTTTAATCTGCTGAGCTATTTGGCCAGCCCTTCATTTTGATTTTGTGAAGGCATACAAAACCCATGGCACCCTATCCAGTGATTCATGTGGGTAGAGACACACTATCATGCTTCACTAGCCTGCTTTTCCCCTTGGATGGCAATGAGCAGCAGCATTTATGAATTTTTCGGAAATATACACATTAAAGACACTCAGGAAAGAGGCGCTCCTAAACTACCTCAAGGGGTGGAAAGAACGATTAATATGGGTATTTGAAGCAAAGGAAATATACTGAAGTTATCAAATTGCAGTAAATCTTTTAATTGCTGTAAATATTTTTTATTTAAACAAACGTAATATATTTAATCAATAATTGCAAAGATATATATGTAAAAATTTAAATAAGCTTCTTTGTTATCTTTACATTTGAACAAAAAAGTTAAAAGACTTGTGATTCATTCACATGGCTGACACTGACAAAGGATCTACAAAGTGCAGTACAGGATTTCAGAGTAAATCCTGAGGGGACTTAACTGACCTTGGCAGATACAAAAGCTACATTTCTTGTTATACAGCTCTTGCTTTACCTTGATCTTAACAATCCAGTAGAAATGTTTAAAATGAAGTATAAAAAGTAAAGCCGTATTAATATGTTGAGCTGTAAAAGGCTCAAGTCAACAACTACTAACATTACCAGTCCTACGGATAACCCACTACTATTATGGACTACTGGACTATGTTGGATTATTTTGCTGAATTGACACACCTACAATATATGAATGGCAATGAAATACCCATCTCTGACAAAACTAAACAAAAAAAGGGAATTCAAATGATGGACCATCTTGTATCTGTATATACAAAATAGTTAGGATAGATATACAGGTACTTTATCTTAATTTAATGAAAAGAACAATTTTTACTAATAGTATTTGGACAGGATATCATGTCTGCATCTTGTACTGTAAATGACCACTACGAAGATAACAATATGCAATGTCTTAATTATTGAAACTGTCCTACTAATGGGTTTTGAAACTGTCTCATTGTTATTTGTTTTTCAATAAAATTAATAAAAAAGAAACTTCAAAAAGAAAGAAAATATTAACAACTTTGTGCATTCTGTTTAAGGGTTTTTTGTTTTATTTATTTAAAGTCTTCAGTAGTTCCATACAACTTTTAGTATTTCTTTTCCCGTGAAAAAATAATCACTATATTTTTTTTATCATCATGACATAAAATCTGTAGATCACTTTGTTAGTACAGATATATTTCACTTCATTGATTCAACTTATTCTCCAGTAGTTTTTT
>NW_004524764.1:2235822-2237581 GCF_000260255.1 Octodon degus | reverse complement strand
ATATATATATATATTTCTGTCAGAGGCAAGTTTAGGATAAAGACATCACCAAAACTTGAATTCAAAATAAATATAAAAGTATATTAATCAAAACAGTATTGTATTGACATATATGTAAAGAAGCATATAGACCAGTGGAGCAGAATAGAGAGCCCTAATCAACATAACCTCTGGTCAACTATTCTTTGACAAGTGTGCCAAGAACACAATATAGGAAAGGTTAATCTCTTTAGCAAGTGCTGTACTGAAAGCTGAATATGTACTTGAAATAAGTTCGATGAACCATTCACAAAATCAGGGTGTGAAGATATCGTCTAACAATGAATTAAAAACACATACATACAGCCTGAAAGTCCTCATCTACTACAAGAAGCCATGAGAAACCAGTATTTTCATGTAGTTTTTCATCTTATGATCGGAATATTTGTTTTATAGATGTATGTTTCTTTTTTCTGGAAATACAGAATTTTATTTAGAAATGTTCAAGTAGAAAAATCCTGTCAAGGAACGCCAAGCAGAAAATGGTTTCCCAAACAAAACAGAATTTTAGGAAAACAGAAGTCTAAAAGTCCACAAAACAGAAATGGCACCACTGTTATTGAACAACAGTTAGTGGCTTGCATTTTTTTCTTTGTTAATCACTGAATCCATTTCCCTTCTAAATTTCACACACAGAACATGCACTATTTTTATGGGAAAAAGATAAAACAACATTTCATAATAAGGTGACAAAATAGCAATTGTTAATACAAGATATACTACTGTCTTTAATATAGTTACTCAGAGTATAAATACAAACACAATTTTTTGTGAATTGATGTTAGCACAAACCTTCCTTTGTTATGAACTAACAGGCACTAATAATAGGAATAACATCCATTTTTCTGCCTTTTCCTATTGTTTCCCTTTTGCCCTGTCCCAGTTCCTTTTATTTATTTTTTTTACCAATTTCTTCCCATTTCACGAAATCTATTGTACATTTTGGACCTTATTTATTCCTTCATATTCTTTCCCTAGTGAGACAATGTGCTATTACACATGTGAGTCTGATTTATTGCTCTTACGAGTGTGCTCTCAGGTTGCATCCACTTACCTATGAGTGGCTCAAGTTAATATTTCTTTGTGGCTGGTTAGTACTCCATTGTATAAAAATATTGCAGCATTTTAATTTATTTCTCAGTTAATAGGCATTTGGGTTTTTCCAGGATTTAGCTATTATGAATTGTGCTGCTTTACACATGGGTCCACATATCACTGTGGTACAGTGTTTCTAATTCATATGGAAAGACACCCACAAGCAGAATGATTGCGTAGAATGAGACCTCCAATCCTAGCTTTTTGAGGAACCTCTGTACTGACTTCCATACTGTTGTCCGAGTCTGCATAACCAACAACAGTGAAGAAGATCTCTTAATAGCCATTTTTTTCTGGGCTGAGATGGAATCTCAGTGTTGTGCAAATTTTCATTTTTCATACTGAATAGTTTTTCGTATGTTTCTTCACAATTTGCATTTATTTGACTGAGAAGTGTATATTCATTTCAGATACTTGTTTCTTGTTTAGGACTATATTGTAGGGTAATCATAAGCTTCTCTTCTGGAGGGTTAAGAAACTAATTTTGCAGACCAAATATTAGAGAAAAGGGGGCCGGGGAGATGGCTCAGTGGAATAAGCGCTTCCCCGGCAAGAGCAAGGGCCTGAGTTCAATTCCCGGTTCCGCAAAAAAATAAATAAATAAATAAATAAGTAAAAAATAAAA
>NW_004524764.1:2228334-2235577 GCF_000260255.1 Octodon degus | reverse complement strand
AAAGAAAGAAAAAGAAGGGCTGCAAGCACAGCCAACATTTTGGCCCTAGCCTTTTAAGCTCAGTGAAGACTCAGGACAAAGGAGAACCTATATTGCAACATCATGTAACTCAGTGGTGTCCCAAATTTTCTGATCAAGGGGATTATGGGGCCTCAGAGCAATGTGATCAATGATGTAGAGTGTGCCTAAGGAGAGTCACATGGAGAGAAAACATTCTCTCAGACTTTCACAGAGAGCAAATTCGTCAACAATGGCTGAGACTAATCCACATGGCTGACACTAACAAAGGCTCTACAAACTGCAGTACAAGGTTACAGGACAAATCCTGAGGAGACTTGACTGACCTTCTCAGATACAAAAGCGACATTCTTGTTATATAGATCATGCTTTATATGGCCAAAACAATCCAGCAGAAAAGTAAAAACAAACAAACAAACAAACAAACAAACAAACAAAATGAGGTACAAAAGTAAAGCCATATGAATAAGGTGAGCGGTGAAAGGCTCAAGTCAACAATTTCTGACATTGCCAGTCCTACAGCTAACCCACAACTATCATGGACTACTGGACTATATTGGATTATTTCGCTGAATTCATTCACCTACAATGTTTAAATGGCAATGAAATACCCATCTCTGACAAAACTACACCAAAAAAGGGAATAAAAAGGAAGGACCATTTTATATCTGTATATACAAAAAAGTTAGGGTAGATATACAGCTACTTTCTCTTAATTCAATGAGAAGAACAATTTGTACTAATAGTGTTCGGACAGAATATCATGTCTGCATCTTGCACTATGAATAACCACTAAGAAGATAACAATATGCAATGCATTAATTATTGAAACTGTCCTATTAATCAGTTTTGAAACTCTCTCATTGCTGTTTCTCAATAAAATGAATTAAAAAAAAGAAAAGAAATAGAGGCAGGATTAAGAAAAAAGAAAAAGATTGAGTTTGAAAGAAGTTACCAGTGTTTTCTGGTTCTTTATACAAATACAGGATAGCAATCTCATGTATAAGATTATCAGAGAAGATTCTTGGAAATGTGAGACATAGTGGCACCTGTGTTAATAATGCTCCTCTGAGTTGTCAACCCAGGTAACTTATACTAAAGCAAAAACAAATAAAAATATTTATAAATTTAAAAAAAACTGGGAGGGGCCCTGATATTTTTTCAAATCTTAATATGTTCTAAATAGAAGTCCTTTTTCTGAGGGACAATTGTGATAAAAATTTTCTCATTTTGTAGTTTGTCTATTCACTCTGCTGGTGATTACATTTGGTGTTTAAAAGCTTTTTAATGAAATGAGATCCCAGTTGTCATTAATTCTTCGAAGTATTTGCCTTTCTGTCTGGGTTTTGTTTATGAACTCTGCCTACATATATGTTTTCAAGATTCCTACCTACTTTTTCTTCTAGCAATTTAGTTACTTTGTTTATTTCTTAGATCTTTGAGCCATTTTGACTTTACTTAAGTGCATTGTGATAGATATGAGTCTAATTTTTGTCTTTGGTATATAGGGAGCCAGTTTTTCCAGCCCCATTTATTGAAAAGGCTCTCCTTCCAGGGAACAGTTTTGGCCCCTTTGTCAAAGATGTTAGCTTAGTATGATAGTAATTGTGTCTGTATCTTCCAATCAGTTCCACTGATCCTCATGTTTGTTTTTGCCAGTCTCATGCTGTTTTTATCACAGTAGCTTCATAGTATACTTTCAAGTCAGGGATTGTGATACTTTCATTTCTTTTTGTCCAGAATTGCTTTTGTTATTGTAGATCTCTTCTTGTTCCAAATGAATTTTAGTAATTTTTCTGTAGTTCTGTGAGATATGCCAATCATATTTGAATCAAAATTTCATTGAATCCGTATAACAAATTTGAGAGTATGCAATTTCCAATATATTGATTCTTTCTATATATAAGGAAGAGATATCTTTCCATTTACTTATGTCCTTTTCAATCTACTGTTTTAGAGTACTGTAATTTTCATTTTAAAGTTCTTTTACTTTGATTGATTCCTAAGTATTTGATATTTTTGGTTGCTATAGAGAACGATAAAAATGGTTCGGCATATGCAACTCCATAAATTTAATTCACCATGTTGACAGAGACAAAATCAAGTATCACATGATCATCTCAACAGATGCAGAAAATGTTTTTGACAAAATCCAACATTCATTCATGATTCCAAAAAAACCTACACAAAATCAGAATATGTGGTGTTTATTTCAGTGTGATCAAAGTCATCTATGACAAACCAGCAACCAATATCATACTAAGTGGACAATAAAAGAAAATATTCATTTTAGGGGCCAGGGAGTTGGCTAGGTAGAGTAAGTGTTTCCCTGGCAAGTGCAAGGGCCTGAGTTCCATCCCAGGTTTTGATAAAAAATCATTTTAAAATCAGGTACTAGACAAGAATATCCTCTATCACCCCTCCTACTCAACATACTTCTGGAAACATTAGTTAAAGCAATTAGACAAGAGAGAAATAAAAGGCAGAATTGAAGGAAAGGAACAAATTATTTGCAGAAGACAAGATACTTTACATAAAAGACACCAAAAACTTCACCAACTAGCCTCTAAATTTAGTAATCAAATTCAGTAGCATAGCTGAATTCAAAATTAACAGTGAAAAATTGATAACACCCTTGTACACAAACGACAAACTCAATGAAAGAGAAATTAGTGTAGATTTTGGGAACTTTTCCATATGACATCTACAATATGGGTAACATAAACAAAAATACATAGATAGCACTACTCATATTTGTAAGCTTCTATATTCTAAAGGAAACAATTAGAGGAGTTCTGAAGTAATCTATGAGACTGGAGAACATATTTTCAAAGGAAACAATGTGTAAGGGTTAATATCCAAAGCATAGAATAGAAGTAGCAATACAATATGGAGAAAACAAATAATGAAGTTTGAAAAATTAGTAAATAAATGCTGACATTTATTTTTCTACAGAACCCATGTTACCAGCCAATAACCATATGAAAATGTGCTCCATGTCGCTTAATAACAGAGAAATGCCAATTAAAATCACAATCAGATATCAGGTGGCATCTGTTAGAAAGACGAGAGACCCAATAAATGTTGACTTTGATCTGTATCAAAGAGAACAATTTTACACTGTTGGTACGAGTGAAATTTGTACAGCAAGTATGGAGAGGAGTGTGGAATTCTCTTAAAATAGTTAACAATAGAATTCCCATGTCCATCCATCTTGCTCCTCTGTATACATAGAAAGGAAATGGAATTAATATTTTGAAGAGATATCTGTACTCTCACATTTATTGCAGCACTGTTATTAATGGCCAAAGGTGAGCATAGAGTTAAATGTTAATATTCAATGGATGAATAAAGTTGAGGTGGTGCGTAGACATACAGTATATAGCTTTCATTCTTAAAAAATGAGAAAGTGCTATCATTTGTGAAAACACAGGTGGAGTTGTATCACACTATGTTAAATGTGGTAAGACTAAGAGATACTGCATGATGTCAGTCACATGCAGAGACAGCCAAAGTCAATATCACTGTGAGGAACACAGGATGGTAGTTTCCACTGTTTGAAGGTAGAAGGAGCTATGAGAACATATTGGCTGAAAGGTAGAAAATTTTAACTAGAGGGAAAGCAAATGCTCTGGATAACATTCTATAGAAAAATGCTGGCTGCAAACTTCAGTTGTTAACTCTCCAGAAGAGAAGCTTATTGTTATTACCCTACAACCTAGGCAGTTGCTTCCTGAAGAGAGCCTTTGAAGGTGTGGTTAAGCCATCTAGGATTTCACCGAGTTTACTAAATAATTGCATGATCTGCTTTTTGTGCTACTAACTGTGTTGCCTAATAAATGTTTACTTATATAGCTGAAAGAAAAGAAAAGGAAAAGGATGGGCATTAATAGAAATGTAGTGCATATTTGAGAGTTGCTGAGAATATGTATGAAATACTTTCACTACACAGTGTTGTGTGAAATGATAGAAATGTCAATTTGATTTACTCATTCTGTGTTAATGTCTATTTATGTATATATATTACATGGATCATAAAATTAAAAGTATATTCAATCTATGTCAGCTTTTAAAATACAGAACTTGAAATTAAAAAATAAATCTGATTAACACAAGACTTAAAAACTTTAAATGGTGGCAGATACTCTGATATAACTATTAGAATCTTAGTATTTATAAAGATTTTTCTTTGCTTTCATTAAAAGTAAATATATCAAACTCTTTGGCATTTCAGGTCAATAGTATCTTTCTCCTGGACCGTTATTACAAGTATTTTTCCTGCTGAATTTTGGCATAGGCTTTGAAAATTGCTGGGTACTGGGGTGAGTTCCAATAGTCCTAGCATTCCAAGACTGAGACAAGAGGATAACTCTTGAGTTCAATGCCAATCAGGACTATATAGTAAGATCTTATTTTTAAAAATTGCAATGGGCACTGAATTAAATTACTTCAATTTTTCCCTTACTATATATCTCTTTCTTCTATGCATCTTATTCTACTTCTATCCAGATAGAGCTCTCTCTAGTATATATGTGGAGAAAATAAAAACTTATCACTACTTTATCCAAAGTCAGCCACATCTTTCACTCAAACTCCTTTAAAAGGAAACAGTTCCTCTGCTATTATAGCATTGCCCTAACTAGATGATTCATGAAGTAGGTAAAACATCATATTAAATTTGATAAATCATTCATTCCTTTCTCAACTCTTTCCAAAGGCTCCTTCTAGAATTCATTCAGAAAGGAGTGTACATTTCTTGGGATGTTTTGACTCTACTGAACACTTTTCTCCTGCCACCCTTGTGAACTTATTGTCTGCCCAGCCCCCTCTACCTGGAAGGCACTGGCTTATGCTCTTCATGTATATGATTCCTCAAGCGTAGCCCAAATGTCCTCTTTTCCTATGTGGTGCTGGCCCTGTGCCTCCACTGCTTACCCTCAAAAGCCACAAGATTTAGAACGTCATTTCTTTCAGGCTTCTGCTCAAGGATCAAATAATGACCCTTTTGAAGCACTTCCCACTCTACATATTGTGTTTCCTTTCTCTCACATGCAACCATTTGCTTTCAACTTTGTTTTAATTTATTTTGCTCTTTGCTTCCAATATAAGTATGATGCAAGCTTACATTGTCTCATAATAACATATACTGAAAGTTCAATAGAACAGTGCCTTGCTTTCTTCTATGATTACCATCACCAAAATAAAATATAATTAAAAAATACTTACAAACACAGTTCATCCTATAATTCAATTGAATTTTAAGTTTTTTCATGTTCTGTTTTAATTTTTAATTGTTTCGAATTTACCAAAACTTTGCAATCATCCTATTGTTTTGGAAATGAACATGTAGAAGATGTCAAGTTATAGTTGTCAGTTTAATTTATTTTAATTTGGAGTTTGTTATATATACATACATAACAAAATATGTGGTCCTGTCCAATCTAGAACTGATTTCCTGCTCTACATTTCTTTTCTTTTTATTGGTACAAGGTACTGAACTTGGGACCCTGCACTTGCCAGGCAGGTGCTTATGCCACTGAGCTATATCCCCAGCCTCACTTCCATATACAGAATATATTTTCAAATTTTACAGTACAGAATTTTGAACATTAATTTTAATCACCACCATTCATATTATGTTTAGCATTTGACCTGGCAGAAAAATGCCTTAACATATGTTAAAAATTCATAGGTAGGTATTTCACATTGGATAAGCAAACATAGATAATATATGAAATTTGGGAGATATCAAAATAAAAAATGGTAATTGCTTTGCCACAAGAGTTGTAAAAAATAGACTGCATTGTACTCTCTGAAGTACATGTGATTCTAATCACCAGGTTTTCCTTACACTTAGGCTGGCATCAATACCATTATAATTAATATAGTTATCATAATTTATCAAAAAATCACTAAAAAATTTATGAATAAATGAAGTTTTCATTTCTGGATGAGAAAATTAAAAAGAGTGCTACAAAGATCACTTCTGTGATAGCTTGGGATACAAGTGCTAATGGAAATACAGCTAAGCATTTTTAATATGCTGTGTTCATAAACACAAATACCAGTTTCGAACATCGACATCTTTTTTCAGTTTTTAGAACTGCAAATTATGAATTAAGATGCTGTTTTCATTTTAATCTGCTTTAGCTATTCACTGAACCTTTGAAATAATAAAGTGAAACCTGAAATGTGTGCGTATTATTGTAAGTAATACATGGCACACATTATAAGTGACATTTCACAGGTTATGTCAAAAAAGTAAAGTAACTGATATCTCAAAGGATTGGCATTACAAACATTCCTCTCAACTAAAATGGCATTAAGTATATTTATTGAATTATAAAGGCAGAAGGAAGAGAGTGGCTATGTAATTCACTCGACTTTATAAAAACTACAAGAATATCTTCAGATAATTATCATCATCTGAAACTAGAAATAGGAAGAATGATTATTTTCCATGAAACAAGGACAGGAAAGCAAAAATAGGATGTATAATTTTGAAGTATACAAATTAGAAAAAATGGACAAAAAGAAAGGAGAAGAAATATAGAAAGCTAGGAAATATATTAATTGAAATCATTAGACATTTTTCTAAAAATATAGAATTTTTATAGATCTAAAAGAAATCCCAATTATGCATTATTTTCAGACAACAGATGGAAGCTCTGAACTCACTGGCAAAACCCACCATGGTGTTATTGAGATATATTTATATCTTGAATGGTTCCTTGAATATTTATATTATTAGTCTTGTGCTTCTCAGGTTTTTTCTAGTATTTGATAGCAGTGTTGAAAACACCCCTCAGTACATTTCATGCCCTTTACAGTTAGTATAGATAATTGTTCTTCTAAAATATCTTATTTTTGTCATGCATTTTTATCAATATGTGTTTGTAGTACATAAAGGTTTTAAGGGGAGTATTTTGACACATATGTAACATATCCTCTTTCTCTGTCCTCTGTCTCTTTCCCCTCAGGTTCTATCCTACTCCCACTCGTGATCTCATTCTCATTTCATTTGAAAAAGCTCTGCTTCCAATTTGTATGTGATTCTCTCTCTCTTTCTCTCTCTCTCTAATAATTTTATTGAATAACAAATAGCAATGAAACAGTTTCAAAACCGATTAGTAGGACAGTTTCAATAATTAATACATTGCATATTGTTGTCTTCTTAGTGATTATTCATAGTACAAGATGCAGACATGACATCCTGTCCACAACA
>NW_004524764.1:2223869-2224669 GCF_000260255.1 Octodon degus | reverse complement strand
ACTGCTGTATATGATATATCATGGAAATAACTATTTCTGCACGTGCAAGCTCAGACTTTTTGATACAGGTATATATTAAATATTTGCATGTATAGAAAAGTCTGATTCAGTGTAATCTCTTTGCAATGAAAGCAACTGGCAATACTACTTAAGAATTAATTTTAGTACATGGAGAACAGATTAAAGGTTTGATTTTCAAATTTCTATTTATATGAGGTCAGACAAAATTCTAGGTATGGCTTCCTAACTCAGATATATCTGAAATTCAAATTCCAGACCCTAAACGTTTCTTGTGCTGTGGTAAGGTTACTAACTCACACAGCCAGTGAAGAGCTATGGAGAGTGTTCACATTGTTCATCGTTTCCTTGGTAGCAATTCTTGCAAAAGTAGCTCGAGGGTTTTCAGTTCTTCTCGGCAATTTAATGTTGACTGTACTTGGGGTTGAAAGGACTGTAGGAAAAAAGAAGAGAAGAATATTGCCTAAAGCCACATGCTAAAGAAATAATATTTGTCAATACTCTGAGGTTATAGCTCAAAAACAAATATGACAGTATAAACTGATAAAGCTTAAGAAATATATAGTAAAATGCAAGGAACTACTTAAGAAACAAGTTATTAAAATGTATGGTAGGGGCTGGTGAGATGGCTCAGTGGTCTAAAGCACCTACTTAGAACAAGCTTAGCAAAGCACATGGACCATGGTTCAATCCCCAGCACCACATGCCAGGCAGCCCCAGCCCCCTGGTGGGCTGAGCTGGCCACACACACACACACATAAATAAAATAAATAATTTTTTTA
>NW_004524764.1:2221372-2223219 GCF_000260255.1 Octodon degus | reverse complement strand
TGCTGAATACAGGTTAAAATGGAGATAAAGCAAATTCATGCATATATATTTTTAAACATAACCATCTGAAATGCATATTCATTAGAACTAATTCATCTAACTCCAATCAAATCTTATTTTAAGCTCACAAGCACTTGCAATTTTCGCCTTTATTATGGAGGAAAGAACAATCACATTAGAAAGCCTTGTCATTCTCCCAGTAATGAGTTTAATATGACATTTTGGAAAGTACTTTACTGTGACTGGAATAGCAACGTTGATTTCTACATTTCTAAAGATGCTGCAAAATACATACAGTGAGAACAATTTCCTACAGGGATTTTATTTTTCTACCCATTCCAATTTGAATATGAGTTAAATTCCAAATTATAGTAATTGTGAACTGTTTGCATGTTACTTTGAAGTTTCAAATTGTGAACTAAGGCGCATTCCAAGAGTAGAATTTCATCAATAGAAAATAATTTTTAAAACTTCTATTATCGATTTTTATTCCATGATATTTACTTTATATTCATAGCCAATTTCAATAATTATGTATTAAATTAAAAGAGTAATAAAATGAATACAGCTGTTATTTTACAGAGATAGAGAGAAAAATATTCCTTATTTGTTTAACCTTTTAAAATTATTGCAACTAGTTCTCCAGGTGAGACATGTGTGGACACTCCCAAAAGGGCATTTTAAGAAAAAAACAAAAAACAGAAGACTATCTCATCTAGTATGGTTTTTATCAGACCAATATTTAGCTGTACTTTTCATCCTAAAGCTCGTTCTTGAAACTAAAATTATCATGTCATAAAGCACAACGACATTAAGTAATGTCATAGCAGGAAATGTAGCATGTAATATTCACTGGATAAAGAGGACTGTATTCATGCTCTTCAAATTTGGAGAAAGAGAAAATAACAGCATGGATTGAATTCAACTAAAACAGAAGACAGGAGAGATTTGAAGAGCAGAACTGGGAGGGAATCTTAGGTCATCTGACCTCATTAATTTGCCTTACTCAAAAGTGAAGGTAACCTCACAAATTCATGTCAGGTGCCAAGTGTTCTGGGAAGCTGATTTCCTCCTGTCTCACAGAGAATGGGCAATAAGAGTGTTTCCATTTTTAATGGATTTCTTAGATCCTCTGGAAAGAGAATGGGTATAAGGTTTGATGCGCAGCTGACGGTATTATGAGACGTTGGTGAACCATTAAATTTGGATTTGTGAGAAGGAAGTTCTTTCATTTGGGGTGTACCCTTGAACAGGATACTGGGATCCTGTTGCTTGGCGTCTTTTGCTTTTCACCTGCTATGATGTAGGCTGGTGTGCTCCACCCTGCACCAATCTCACCGATGTTCTGCTTCACCACAGGTCCTAAAGCTGCAAAGGCATCCCAAAATGGATTGAAAATTCTGATTTTATGAGCCAAAATAATTTTCTCTTCACATTGCTCATCTCAGGTATTTTATTAGAACTACAGGAAGATGGCTAACATCAGAAATTGAGTGTGCATGGTGAATCTGTTTCTACAGATTATGTAAGGCAGCTTATTCAGTAAACTCTGAGATAGTTTTAGGGGAAGAGTTTTGGAAAATTTATAGAAAGAGACTAGAGAAAGCTTAGTACACTGAATGTGGAACTTTATAGATACAAACTTCTGGTGAGAACTCACAAGATCAGAATGCTGGTAGGAATGGAGTCAGTAATGGCTCAGGTTCATACAGTTTCAAAGTAAATGAGGGATTAATTAGGAGATCATGTGTTTTATTTTCTGGCAAAGAACTTGGGTACATTTTGTTCATTTCCACAGATTTTATTGGAAGCTACATTTAAAGAGAAATGTAATTAAAATGGAAAAG
>NW_004524764.1:2218684-2221272 GCF_000260255.1 Octodon degus | reverse complement strand
ATTTTTGAAGTTAGGAAAATGTTTTTGCAATAGTAGTATTGGTCAGGATACTTATAAGGACATTTCAAAATGTGGACAGAATATGCTGGTTTTTGACAAAATTTATCCTTCCTGGTAGCTGAGGAGTGCTCCAGTGTGTATACTGACTACATTTTCTTTGTGCATTAATCTATAGTTGACCTATAAGCCACTTTCACGGTTTAGTTATTTTGAGTTGTGTGTCTGTTATTATATGTATACATTTAGCACTATGATATGACAGATTTAACACTTTCAGGAAGATACCCAGAAAAGAAATATCTAGATTTAATGACTTTTCTCTTTGTACTTATTTTAGGAATCTTTACAACTGATTTGTACAAGTATTGTACTAGCTTATGTTCCTACAGGCAATACAGAAGGTTCTTGTTTCCCAATAGCTTCACAGCATTTGCAGTATTGAGATGTTTTGGTTTTTGATTTCTTGATGTAGCCATTCATTATGGAGGAAGATTGAATCACAGTGTTCTTTTTATTCTCATTTCTCTAAATGGCTAAACTTGCTGAACATTTTTTCACGTATTTAGTGGCTATCCATATTACTTCTTTTCAGAAGTTTCTATTCATTTAAATTGCCCCCCCTTTTTTTGTATTTTGGGAAATGGTCTACAGGAAGTTCAGGGTCTCACTACTAGGTCAGACTCATAATGATTCACCTGTTTACAGTCTCCCAAGGAGGAGGGCCAGCACGGCAGCCCTGGGGATGGAACCCCCAGCCACTTTTTTTGCTTGCAGGCAATTTAATCTGCTGAGCTATTTGGCTGGTGCTAAAATGCCAATTTTTATTGGGTCCTTTATTTTAGGAATCTAATATTTTCTCTGAGTTTTTCTTTTAATATATTCTCTTTTTTTTTTTCATGTGGATGAGTCACGGCCATTGCTTGATCAATTTGCTCTCTGTGAAAGCCTGAGACAAAGTTTTCTCTCCATGTGACTCTCCTTAGGCACGCTCTATATCATCAATCACTTTCCTCTTTGGCCCCATAATCTCCTTGATCAGAAAATTTGGGACACCACTGAGTTACATGATGTTACAGTATAGGTTCTTCTATTTCCCCACAAATTGTGCTGCTGTAAACACAGGTGTACATATATCACTATGATATGACATTTTCAGTTCCTCTGAGAAAATTCCCAGTAGGGGGATAGCTGGTTTGAATGGGATTTCCAGTCCTAGTTTTTTAAGGAATGTCCACACTGACTACTGGACTACATTGGATTATTTTGCTGAATTCATGCACCTACTATATTTAAATGGCAATGGAATACCCATCTCTGACAAAATTAAACAAAAAAGGGGATCCAAATGAAGGACCATTTTGTATCTGTATATACAAAATAGTTAGGATAGATATACATCTAATTTGTCTTAATTCAATGAGAAGAAAGATTTGTACTAGTATTGCTTGGACAGGATATCATGTCTGCATCTTGTACTATGAATAACCACTATGAAGAAAACAATACGCATTGTATTAATTATTGAAACTGTCTTATTAATCGGTTTTGAAACTGTCTCATTGTTATTTGTGTCTCATTAAAATTAAAAATAATAAATAACTAGTATGAAATTTTAAACCACAGCAGTGTTGACAACAAAAGAATGATAGATGCAAGAGCACATATTTTCACATTAAGAGTTACATAACCAAAATCCAAACCTAAACATTAATACGAAAATGAAAAACATTCAAAAATAAGAAGTAGATTGGAGATCAAATAAAGATCTATCAGTTAAGTACCTATTTTAAGGAACTATCTAGAACATAACACTAAAAGTGATATTTTCCAATAAGATTTCTTAGTTTTCTTATATACTTCTCTGGAGTTAGAAGATAATTTATCATTTAATAATGGGAATGTGATTTAAATAACATTTCCTTAAAATAAGTCCATAATTTGAAAGCAATGTACATTTATTTTATAGACATATTCTAAAACTAGGATGTTTAGTATGGAATAACCTTTCTTAATTTAGTACATGACTTTTCAAATTTCTCCACATTAAAATTGATAAGGACTTAGGCAGCATCTGCACTAAATTCTAATCTTGCAGAAAATTTGTAAGTCAGTAAGACATAAAGCCAGGACAAAGCATTATTTATGATTCATGAAAACCATTGTATTCCTGAGGCACAAATCATGAAACTATTGAAATTACCAGCTGGACAAAACTGTGAAGATAAACCAATCAATTGATAAATGAAGTCTCGTACAGTATGTTGTTCGTGTTTTGCTTCCTAATCCACTCTGCCAGTCTATTTCCTTTGATTGGTGAATTGAGTCCATTTACATTGATGGTTACAATTAAGATGAGTTGACTTATGTTTGACATGTTGTTTTTCTGCTGTTGAATACCTCTTTTTCTCCTGTGGTTTTTTTTATTAATTTTATTGAGAAAAAAATAAACAATGAGACAGTTTCAAAACAGGTTAGTAGGACAGTTACAATAATTAGTACATTGCATATTATTGTCTTTTTAGTAGTTATTCATGGTACAAGATGCAAACATGATATCCTGTCCAAATACTTTTAGAACAAATTGTTCT
>NW_004524764.1:2210040-2218205 GCF_000260255.1 Octodon degus | reverse complement strand
CCCAGATTTTCTGATCAAGGAGATTACAGGGCCACAGAGCAAAGTGATCAATGATGTAGAGTGTGCCTAAGGAGAGTCATTTGGAGAGAAAACATTCTCTCAGGCTTTCACAGAGAGCAAATTGGTCAAGTAATGGCCATGACTCATCCACATGGCTGACACTGACAAAAGCTCTACAAACTCCTGTGTTTAATTGTTTGCCTTATTTAGTGGGTTCTTTCCATTCTCATTTGTGGAGTTTTGGGCATTTTGATCCCTCTCTAGATTATCTTTTAATAGTTTATATAGGGTTGGCTTTGTCATCATACAATTCTTCAGTTGTTCTTTTTATGGAAGTATTTTACTTAGCAGTCAAATTTGAAAGAGGGTTTTTCAGGGTAGATCAGTCAGGGTTAGAATATGTTTTCTTGCAAGAATTGTTTGTTCCATGCTCTTCTTGACTTGATGGTTTGTGAAGAGAAATATTCCATTATTCTGATGGGTTTCCCTTTAAATGTGATCTGTTTCTTTTCTCTAGCAACTTTTAGTATACTGTTCCTGTGCTGAATTTCTGGGATCCTGATTATTATATGTCTGGGTGGGTTTTAATTGGACTGATGTTATTTGAAGTTGTATATGCTTTAGTTACCTGAATGTCAGATTGTGTCCCCAAATTAGGGATGTTCTCTGTTATTACTACTGCCCATATTCTTTTTCTATCATTTGTATTGACTCCTTATTTCTCACTGATGCTTTTTATTCATACATTGGTCATCTTTGCCTTGTCTTACAGATGCTGAATTATTTTTTTCTTGCATACTAGTTATTTTTAAGAGATCTTACCTTTTCACTAAGTACAATGGTGTCTTCAAGGTCTGAAAGTCTATTTTCACTTTCATTTAAATAGTTTTGCCAGTATATGATTGAGGTTTTAATTTCTTGTATATCTCTTTGGGAAAGATTTTTTTTTTAGTTGGCTCAGGTTGCCATAAGGACCTATCTGACGCAGAATGTGGAGCTAGTGATCGAACTGTGGTCCCCTGTGCCTGGCTGAGTGTGTCCAAACAAGTGCTTTAAACAACTGAGCTAACCAGCAAGACCCTATTTCTTGTATATCTCTTTGAATCTGCTTCATGCATTCTATTTCTTTCCTATATTGTTCACTCAAGGATTCCATCATTTTTCTATTCTCTTCTATTTTTAATCAGTGTCTTCTTTAGAAGCACTTTGTAATTCTTTCTATAGTTATCATTTCTTTTTTACTTCAGAAATTATTTCTGATCTGATTTTCTCTTTGCCTTTCTGCAGTTGCTTCATTACTTCAGATGCTATTATTTCAGAGATAAGAGGTATGTGATTTCCAGTTTCTTCTAAGCTATTGTCTTCTCTATTTGTTCTGGGTGGGCTTGGGGCCTGAGAATGCATTTTGCTCCTTCTTTTTGTCATTGTGTATAGTACTGTCTTCTGATGTTTGGTGTAGAGCTTTGGTGCAGTTATTACCTTAGCACCAGGTCTGGACCTTTGAAACTCATTCAGGTGGGTGTGCATTGCATTTTGCTCCTTCTTTTTGTCATTGTGTATAGTACTGTCTTCTGATGTTTGGTGTAGAGCTTTGGTGCAGTTATTACCTTAGCACCAGGTCTGGACCTTTGAAACTCATCCAGGTGGGTGCGCATTTTTGGTCAAGCTGCTCTGCTACACTTCTTCCTGCTGCAGCCCTTGGAAGTAAACCTGCTTTGCCATTCTGGCAAGATGTTCTGTTCCTGGGTTAGCTGGGTTGGTCTTGGCTCTAGCTTATCTGCATTGAGTTCTGCTACAGGATTCTACACTGTGCCTGTCTGGTGTGGAAAGTTCCATACACACACATGCATGGCTTAATCACTGGCTGGAATGAGGATCAGGTGGGCTCCGGGCTGCCCCACTCACATGTCGGGCCTGGATGCTGGCTAGAATGGGGATCAATATATTCTAGATACTAGTCCTTGCTACAAAGAGTAGATGGTGTTTTTCTTCCATTCTATTGTTGTGTGTCCACTTTGATGATCATATACTTTATAATGTAGTAGCTTTTCAGTTATATATAATACCATCTGTTGATTCTTGGTCTTATTTCTTGGCCAATTGGGATTCTGTTTGTAAAGATCTTTCTTATGTTTATATCTTCAACAGTTTTACCTGTTTTGTCTTCTACTAGATTCAATGTTTCTGTTTGGCTTTCTAAATCTCTAATCCACTGCCTTTTTTAATATATTGTATTATCAGTTATATGAATCTAGATTCATCCTGTTTCACTTATATAACCATTTCTTCCAGCACCATTTGTTAAAGAGGCTGTTTTATTCTAGCATGTGTTTTGCTCTTTGTATCAAATACCAGACGATTCAGTGTGTTTGGGTTGTTCCTGAATCCTCAGTTATGTTCCATTATTTCATTTACTGTCTTTAATTCAATAGTATGCTCTTTATCGTGGTAGCTGTTTGTGTAATTAGAAACCTGGTACTGTAATACCTAATGCTTTCTGTTTTGGATAATGATTACTTTGACTATTCTTTGTCTCACCTGGTTTCATATAAATTTTAGGATGTTTTTATTAATTCTGTGAAAAATGTGTTAACTAATTGCATTAAAACTATATATCATTTTTGTTTACATAGCTATTTTCACAAAACTGGTTTGTTCTCTCCAGGACCAGGGACTGTCTTCATTTTCAATGGTCTTCTTTATTTTTTTTTTTCAGAGTTTTGTTGATTTCATTATAGAAGACTTCTACTTCCTGGGTTAAATTAATTCATAGGTCTATAATTTGTAATGATACATAATTTGATTGTTCTCTTGATTTTTTGATGAGATCCTTGTTACTGTAGAGAAATGTTATTGAATACTTGTGTATTAATTTTTACATACTGCTACTCTGTGAAATTTCTTTATTACCTCTAAGATTCATGTGGCATAATTTTATGTGTTGCAGTTAAATGATTGTGTCATCTACATATAAGGATATTTCAATCTCTTCATTCATGTTATGTTCCTCTGTTATTTGCTTTTCTTGTCTGATTTCTATGACTAAAGTTCTGAACATTACACTGATTAAGATGGAAGACAGAGAGTACCTTTGTGTTTCTGATTCTAGAGAAAATGCTGTCAGTGTTTGCCCAGTTGAAATTCCTCCTTCATCATTAGGTTGCAAACCGGATATTGCTTTAGCAGGGTTAAAAATAACCTGGTCATATATATCCACAGGCACTCTTACATGACCAGCTGAATTGTCAATAAGCAGAAATAGTCTGAAACTTCTTTTCATGGAATTTCTTCCCAGGATCATGTTGGAAAAGATGAAGAAAAAAATGGATTTGTAAATATTGCTTTTCTGTATAACTATTTTAATTTTAACAAAAAAAGCTCACTAAAGCCTTTTGTTAACCTTTTCTCAATCTCTTGAGATGTGGTCCTACCTAAGGAAGTAATATGACAGAGAACATAATAGGTAGCACAGCAATTTTAACACAAGATCTTTTCCCAACTTTTATGACAGGATTTGCACTTCAATAGTATGTGAGATGCCAACAATTTTCATTTAGGCTGTTACATATGCTATTGAGACAAATGATGCTCTTTGAGGCATACACATGATTTCTCGCAGCTGAATCTGTTGTAAGGCCAATTTAAGTGGAGAAGTGCATCTACGCTTGCCAAGGAATCCTTACAGGAGTACATCTTTGGCACAAAACATTCTCAGCTATATCTAAAAGCTAATGCCTCAACAAATGCCAGGCTAATTGACTAGGCTTTGTGTAGCAGCTTCAGAGGAGCCAATGTACTTTTTGGTGTATGAGGGAAGAAGATGGAATGAGAGAAGTAACAGCCCTTGGACCAGACTAAGAGCACTGAAGTGTCACTGCTAAGTTCTCCAGGTTACTACTGTCTTCTTTCTGACAGGCCTTAGTTTGACACTTTTCTGCCTGTAACTCCTTCAGCAGTTCTAGATATCTTATTCTTTTAGATGAGTCATGTCTCTGTTCCAAATACCACCTGAGGAAAAAAAAATTGGGGAACTTAAATTGACATGATTTTTCAGCTTCATTGTTCAGCATCTTTATTATCACTGTGGAAATCATTAGTATTTTTCCTGTGGTGTATGTATGGCTTGCATCATTCAACATATCAAAATCTTCATGAAGACACAGGTATTATCTGTGAATACCTTTATTCTCAATCTCCTTTAAGAATGCATGTTCTGTGATTACCAAAAAATGTTTTTTTCTCTAATAGAGGTACAAAGAAAACTTTTAGAATTCAGTACATTCTTGCATTAATTTTGATCTTGTTACTAGAATTTTAAATCTAAATGAGAATACGTAAGTATGATGTACTTCAATTTATCTCATCCTTGGTAACAGAAATTGGACAAACCCAAATATGTGTGGAAAATAAAATACTTAGTTCAAATAGATATGAATAAACTATGGAATTGGTAAGAACATAACCTGACTTATTTTGATGTATTTTCTCAGTATGAATCCTGTTTGGTTATTTCAACAGAAAAATCTTCAAACTTTAAAATAGGTATTATTAATAACATTCTGTTGGGAATTTTATTATTCATTATGTGAAGGAGCCTTTTGGTGACATGATGGGTGACAGTAAATTTCATACAGCTTTTAGTAAACAATCATTCCTACAACTCCTTCCAATACATTGGAGTATGATCTGAGATTTTCTTTAGCCAATCAAAATGGGCAAAAATAAAACAAGAGTTCTTCCATTTCTTTGTGCCTCGCACCCTCTGCTGCTGGAATCTTGGGAATCAGAATGTGCCTATCACATGTCCATCTGCACAGGCAGAGAGATCAGGCAAGAGGCTGCAGGGCAAAGCCCAAGGAGAAGGAGGGATGCTAGAGAGATAGAATTGGAGCACAGGAGACTCTTCTTTTTGGGAACTTCCTCTCCTCTGTGTGGGATCCACACATACCTTATTTTATTAACAATCCTGGTTGTTGAGTTTAATAGTTCATTGTGACTATGACTTTATCTTAAGCAATTATGTCTGAGATTCTGGATGGACGTGCATTTGGAGTGAATCTGCTCTTTGCAGAGTGCATACCAGTCATATTCGTAGAATCCGTGAGCTGCAGTTTTGACTCAGCTGGTTGCAGCCATAATGGTAGCCCAGCTCACTTCAGGCTAGATCACTCAGTAAGCAATCCCCAAGGAAAACAAACTTTTTAATTAATGCCTACACTTTGGAGTTATTTGCTACACAGCAACATTGAATAAAAGTATTGGTTAAAATTTTTACCTCTGTCTTTATGGATGTATGATGAAAGTTTATTAGATGTATCGATGCATAAGTAAAAGAATATGTGAACAAAATAATGAACAAAGTCTCCCTGTCTAATGGAGAGACATTGACTATCTAGCCAAGGTAATTTTAAGAAACAGAGAATTTTTAAAAATAGAGACTAAGCTTGACAAACAGTCCCTCTTGCTTATGGCTGATCAATACACTCAAGTTGTAAAGCTATCCTTTTATGCTGACTAATTTTCTAATCAAGGATTACAGTTAATTTAAAGTGTCCTTTGAAAAGAGACAATTATATTGATAGTCAATTTGAACTTTTACTTATTGATCATCTCTGCCAACATTAGCTGGTGTTTATTTAGTGTTGCTCTATAAAATGTTTATGACAATGTACTCTATTTGCTTGCAACACTTTTATCAAGTTTTAATTTTCCTTCTTAGATAGGGATATAAATTAGGAATAACTCTTCCTTTCTCCCTTCAAATTTTTATATGTATGTGCAAACTATACTGTAGAGCATTCCTTCTTGGTTGTTTCAACCACTTGATGCCTATGAACCCAAATGTTTAAAAAATAACCCACCCTGTGAACACCTTCAAAGACTTGTATTTGATCTGTGTTTATACACACATGGATTGGTTTATTTGAAGGAGATCTCATCCTTTAAATCAGAATTTAAAGTTTTCTAATAAAAAAGCAAAGTTTCTACCCAAATGGGTGTCAATTTTCTCTAAAATATCTGGAACAAAAGTCATTAATTTAATTAAAACATGACAATGCATATTCTAAAATTTTGTGGAGAAATGATAAAGATATATAGTTCTCATATATATGCATATGTATGCATAATTTAGCACAATGAATGTATTCACATAGGAGAAATATCAGTCCTTATTATTCTTTTTCAATAAGCTATTTCAAGACTTTGAGGGCAGAATGCAATTTTTGCTTTACACAAATTATATTGCCAACTCTCTTCATTTTAAAATGTGCCCAGGTGGGGAGTGTGAGGATGAAGAATCACCATGAATTGGAGGCCTAGCTGGGCTACATAGTGAGCTCTGGGCCACCCTAAACTGCTAACCCAATCTCAATCAACAAAAACAAATAAGTAAAACAGATAAATAGTACTAGCCATTCTTTTTACATTGTTGTGTTTTCTTAAAAAAAATCTTACAAGTAGTCACTTTGTTCACTCTAGAAATGCACACATGCATATTTTGCCTGAATACAAAGAAAATAATTATGTTGAAACAGGTGATAATCATATTCTCTAATCTGATTCTTTTTTAAAAAATATTACTTACTTATTTATTTAGTACAGGGTCTTGCTATGCAGCTCTGACTCGTAGTGATCTTCCGGTCTCAGCATCCTCAGGGCTGGGATTACAGACATGCACCACCATTTCTGGTCCCAGGACTGGCACTGCACACAGTACCAGGGATCGACTGGGGAATCAAACTCCAGACCTTGTGCTTGGAGTTTAGGCAGGTGCTTAGACTGCTGAGCTATCTCCCTAGCCCTCTAAGTTAATTCTTTAAAAACAGAAAAAGAAGTATTTGTTTTAGCTGCATATGATTCTTTCCTTCACTCTAAGAAGAAAAACAAAAACACTTATATTTCAGAGGAATGAATTATAGAAGTCATGTATAAATATGGATCTGAAATTTCTCTAATGTGTTTTAACTTTCTTTATTCAAGCAGAAGTGCCATTTCTTTTATTATTCTTTGGAATCACATAAAGTCACAAAACACAACTATTAAATGTAATAGCTGTACACATTAGAAATTCAAGGTTGAAGTAACTAGAACGAAACAGCAGATTTCAAAGGAACAAGACTGTCACTTAGTGTCAATGTTACAATTCCATTTATCAGCTCCATTAACTTAATGGTCAAAGAAAAAGTCTCTTTTTCTCCCTGGCGCCTATTCGCTCTCATACACATCTGAACTAATGCTAATGGTAAAGTGATGCCATCAGCATTCTTTTATGTAGCTTTTATTGTTTTCCATAAAATTCTGTCACTGGGATAAAACTAACGTTATTATACATCTGGCCCAGCCACACAAACTCCAGTTTTTACTTTTCCAATTTTTATGCAAACCTTCTTTTACACTCTTAACTTAGAAGACTTTTGTTCTGTGAAAGATGAAACATCGACATGAGAAACTTCTGCAAAACTAAACAGGTGCTTCACCACTTTTGATTAGAGAGCTCCACATGAGCCACTTTAGATATTTACCTCCCCAGTCTTCATTTACACTGCAGAAGGTCTCAGGATAGATTTTCGCTCAAAAATGCAATTGGTGATATGTAGTAAAATTTTACTGCTTGCTCAGTAGGGGGGGGGGGGAAAGAGGAGTTCTTCCTATACCTACTTTGCAGTTGAAAAGTTCAATCTTTATCTGTTTAGCCAGCTTTAATTCAAGAATAGGTTGCTTTCCACAGAGAAAACTGCTGAGCCATCAAGGCCCT
Organism: Octodon degus; assembly: GCF_000260255.1. Lineage (NCBI taxonomy): Eukaryota > Metazoa > Chordata > Mammalia > Rodentia > Octodontidae > Octodon > Octodon degus. Next base: position 2,210,449 of record NW_004524764.1, on the reverse strand, counting down.
TCTAGCAACCCCTTGTGCAAGCTGATTTGCTTGCTGATGCTCCTGAATATTTTCCCCCAGTCTCAGGAAGTTTATGAGGTCTTATTTATGAAAAAAAATACCTCTTGCATGATGATGTCAATAACTCCCCTTGACCTGTTATTGCTAAATTTTTGTGTGTACTAATTTATAAATATTGCATGCCATCTTATTAGCCTGCTGCACATTTCTTCAGTTACATGGGATCTCTTGAGTCCTACATCATATCTAGAATAGTTGAGTAAATATGTATGAATTAATTTTGACATATAGTTTATTGTCACAAATCAATAAGTCACAATTGTAGGTATTGGAATATAGAAATAATTATCTCAGTGTTCAGCTCTACCTTCTCCATTGCTCAGCTATATAATTAATATACACCTAAATT
>NW_004524764.1:2206214-2209584 GCF_000260255.1 Octodon degus | reverse complement strand
CACTGAAATCATGATTTTGGATTGGAAATACAGAAAAATCGTTATTTTTATATCATAGAATTTCTGAAATTTTATTAAATGCAAGGTAAGTTTTGAGCAATATTGGCTCAAGACCTATCATTTTCTGCACATGAAAAAAACCTGCATTTAATTTGAAATGCACTGCAGCTGCTGAAGCTCTGATCTTCGAAATTTTGCTTCTCCTCTGCATAGCAAGCAGCTATGGATGCTTTCTACTTCGCTTCTACATTTCACGCAAATGCACTTTACCAAATTGAGACAGAATATGTGAAGTATGACTAGTTTCCATTTTTAGCTTTTTCCACCAGATGCTCTTAAAACTTGCCAAGTAAAATTGTAGTCACCTGGCAAATTATTTGAAATCGAACTCACCTGAAGCACAGTTATATACGATTTATGTTTCCGTTTTGATCACGCATTTTATGCATATCATTTACTATTTAAAATTACTTTCTGACTGTTGGTCAAATCCACTGCTCTGATAATTCTCTGATCATTTAAAACATGTAGGGTTTGTGTATCTTCTCCATCTTTGTTATCTTAACAAAGAAGATTTACGTACAATTTCATTGTTTATTGTAGAAAGGTTGAAATGTAATGAAATAACCAACAGATGAATATGTTCAATGGGACTTTGCAAAATACAAGGATACTTAAATTGTGTTCAGTTATTTTCATTATTATTATTACTGTTATTATCAGTAGTAGGAGTAGCAGTAGTAGTATTTGGTCTGGCCCTGGGGATTGAACCCAGGATTGAGCCCAGGGCCTCAAGCATACCAGACAAATAATCCACACTGAGCTACATCCCAATCCACAAAATGTTTCTTTAAAAGTAGAAGGAATGAAAGATAGACAATCCAAACTACTTGATTTCTTGTAAAGTTTTGATGCAAAAAAGTCTTAAAATTTTTTATTGATTGCTTGAGCATATTTTAGCTGTAAATGGAAGGAAAGAAACTTAGGATCAATGTGCCTGTTGAAATTATGTCATTCCTTGCAAGGATGAGAATGATAATGCAATATTTGGGTAATATACACATATATTATGAAATGGACATAAATATAATATCATCACTTCAAAGCTTTAAGAATTCCTTAGGAGTTGGAAGGTATTTCATTTTATTAATAAAATAATATGGGAGAAATATACAAGATCAGTCTTTCATGAATTAGGGGAAAATATCTGCTAGATTCTTAATTTAAAATGAGACAGTTACATAAAATGAATCAGATAACTCAGGGAACAGAAGACAATTACAAATACTTGCACAAGTAACTGCTATGCAATTTAAAATAATGATAAGACATTCACAATTGCCTTACTGACAGTTTTGTGTTAAAGCAGCTGAAGCCAAACATAATTGTTCCACACTTAAACACGCTGTTATTTTCCTCAACATAAACCATGAAAGAATATACTATCCTGACAACCAAATGCATAGCCCTCCCCCACTTCATCCTTGGGTGTATTCTAAGATATAGGGTGCATACTGACATTAAAGAGCAATGAATCCTGTATAGTCAATGTTTTTCTTCTTATACATAACTACACCAAAGTTTGATCTATTCTAGGTACAGTAAGAATCTCATAACTACAAGAATAAATTTTCAGTATATTGTAATAAAGATTTTATAAAAATGTTCTTGTCCTTTCTCCACTGTTGGTGGGACTGTAGAGTAGTACAACATTGTGGAAGTCTATGTGGAGATTCTTAAAAAACTAGGATCAGAGATCCTATTGAACTCAGCTATTCCCTCTGGGTATCTTTGCAGAAGAATTAAATACATCATACCACAGCCTTACATGTGCACCCATATTTATGACAGCATAATTTGCATACCTAAATCTTGGAAACAACCCAAATGCCCATGAGCTGAGGAATGAATAGAAAGAAAAAAGTTGTGGTTTTTTTCCAGTAATAATGGAGTACAACTCAGTCTTAAAGAAGAATAAACATAGGACTTTTAGATGTATATAAATGGGTGCAATCCAATAACATACTCATAAGTGAAAGAAATCAGACCTATATATGTAAACATTGTATTGTCTTACTAAAGTGAGGCACTGAATGAGTAAATAAAATATAAAATGTACAGTAGGTATCATGAAGCAGGAAGAAACTATAAAATAAAAGAGAAAAAATTGGAGGAAATGAGAGAAGGGAGAAAGAAAAAGTATATATTTATACACAAGATAGTTAAGATAGTTATGCAGCTAGTTTCTATTTGTTCTTTGAAAACAGAAGTTTGAACTAATACTGTTTAGAAAATATTTCTTGCCTATATATTTTACTCTCAATAATTACTACAAAGATTATAATATACGATGTATTCATTATTGTTACTGGTCAACCAGCCTAGTTTTTTCTTTCTTTGTTGGCGGGTACCAGGAATTGAACTCAGGACCTCGCGCTTGCTAGGCAAGCACTTATCCTACTGAACTATCTCCCCGGGTCCCACAAGCCTGTTTTGAAACTACTTCAATTTTAGTTTTTCTCTTTTTAAAATAAAATAAGGAATTTCACAATAATAAGAATAGTGTATGCTCTAATAAAAGTTATATGAAAATGCCCCTGCCCCTCATAAAACCTTCAGTTGTAAGTATTACCAACCTCTGCGTTTTGTTATTTCCTCTTTCCTTATTGTGGGCAGAATTTCACAATTTTCATGCTAAGGAATTGCTTTACAGATTTTGTTTGGCATATTTTTATTGCCAGCATATTTATTCCTGTGCTTTGGCTACATTGCTAAATAACAGCTTCTTGATCACAAATGCCCCACTGAGCCGCTTGGTGACCAGGTAAGTGCAGCCCGCTTCATGTGGATAGACTGGAAAAAGGGCGACTCGGGTCCCCCTGGTGTGGAGCTGGACTGCTAGAAGGTACAGAACTTCTTCACATTAAGCAGAACGATACACTGTTTAAATCCTATTATTTAGGAGGCTTTCCATGTATTATTCTCTTTTTGTTTCTGCGAATTAAACTCAGGACCTTGCACTTGCCAGGCAGGCACTTGTACCGCTGAGCTATCTTCCTGGATTTTTCTATGTGTTATTTTCTCACCTTAGTCCACGGCAAGTTATTGAAGTCAAGAAAAGAAAAACTGATGAGCAGAGGGGCTTGTTAGATGTGAATCAAACATGATTCAACAACGTATAGTTATCTCTGTTTATTCATAGTGAATTGGTGCCAGGAATTCCTCAGACACCAAAACAAACAAAAGAACAAACTACGATAAAATATCATCGCACACTATATTGTTTAGAGAACAATGACAAAAAGCATATCTGTATGTTGAAGGTCATGGATCCACTCTAGATCCAACTTTGTAGCACATGTCAGAAAAA
>NW_004524764.1:2200977-2205669 GCF_000260255.1 Octodon degus | reverse complement strand
CACTACAAAACGGAACAATTCAATATATTTAAAAAGATACTTTTGATCCATGGGTTTGTTAGTTGAATATTTAGATGGAGAACTCACAGAAATGCAGAGAAAACTGTAAATGCTATCACATATGGTTTTATTATAAACTATCAGTACATAATAGAAGTTCAAGTTAAAATATTTTCACTAAATTAACCTGAAAGCATAAATTTATAAATATACAAAGTGTGGTTTCAAAAATCAATGACTTTTATTCATGTGAGAATTGTGATTTGATTATACTGACAGAGATAACTGTATTAATTACATGAGTTACTTCTGAATTTATTCATTTGTTTAATTTGCATTAAGTATTTTTTGTGTATGCTATTTTCACTTTTAATATTTTCACCCTTTAATTAGCCTAATTTATCTGAAATCTGTAGAGAATTCACAGATCTAAGGTTTAATAAAATATGAAATAGATTTGCTACAAAACCGTAAATTATCTACATTTGTTCTAATAAATATCTACTTTATTTTGTAAATTCTCAGTTGACTTTGTAACAGTAAATTTTTAAAATGTCACATAAAGTGTATTTTGGGGAGATAGTTCAGGAGAATAAGCGCTTGCGTGGTTAGCACAAAGTCCTGAGTTCAATCCCTAGTCCAAAAAAGAAAAAAAAAAAAGTATATTTTTAAGATGCTTGCTCAAAACACCTTCTACAGGAATTTATTTATTTATTTATTTATTATGAAATTTTAAATTGTGAACAAATAATAGGGAAACAATAAAGTTATTGGTACCTTAAGTGATACTAGAATTTATTTAGGAAAAAGCTACCATGCAGGTCTAGTTAATATTACATCCAATAATTCATTGAACTCCAGTTTGCTGGTATGACAGAAAGAAGAACAGACCTTCACAACATGGAATTTGTTTTCAAGTTACTTCCACATAAAGGATATCCTTCCCCCAAATTGGTTTACAATTACGAAATCATCAATCATGGTGACTCATACCTGTAATCCCAGAACTTGGAAGGCTGAGTCAACTCAGCTCACTGAGAGTTTGAGAACAGAATGGATCACATACCGAGTTCAAGGCCAGTGCAAACTACATTAGGGAGATTCCATGACAAAATAACAAGGATAAGGGAAATTGATAAGGCATGGAAATAAAAATTCACAAGGATAAGGTGACGAGAAGCGTAAAATCCAATATGTATTTAAACTTTCAAAGAAATAATGAAGACCATTGCTACATTATGCTCAGAAGGAAAACAATTATACTTTAAGGATTTAAAAATGGAATTAGGCTTATGAAGAGGTTTAATAACTCACTTATAAGACTATGCAAATTAAAATAAGAATTACAAAATACTGTTTCTAAAACTATGTGCTAATTTTTTTATTATCAAAAGTTATCTAGTGATCCCAAGAGTATTTTAAAGTGAGTGTTGTAGTTCTGGTGTGGCCATCAGTTTTCATTACTTTTTGAAAATATCTGTAAATATTATGAAAATAAAATTCAAATGCAAATGTATCCTGAAGAATTAAATATACCAGGACATAAGATTTTATGTATAAAGTAAATTTAATTTACTGTCATGAAAGTATTGCAGGTAGAGGCACAGGTAGAAAAATATCAGTTCTATATACTAAATCAACAATATTTTACATAACTAATTAGAATTCAATGTGGTTGTTAAAGACAGAATCAATTTCATACGAAATTTGCTTAAACAATAGTACTCAAGATAAAAATGTTTGATCCTGCTTATGTTCTGGAGATTTATACAAACTCAAAATAATTAAAAGATGTTAAATTCTCTACTTTTTTAGAGAATACTATAATTTTCATTGAATAGATCTTTTACTTCTTTTTTTAAAAAATAATTTTATTGAGAAACAAAAAGAAATGAGACAGTTTCAAAACCGATTAGAAGGACAGTTTCAATTACTTGATACATTGAATATTATTGTCTTAGTGGTTATTCATTGTACAAGATGCAGACATGACATCCTATCCACAAACATTAGAGCAAATCCTTCTATTCATTAAATTAAGAGAATGTAGCTGTATATCCTAACAATTTTGAATAAACAGATACAAAATGGTTGTTCATTTGTGTCCCATTTTTTGTTTAGTTTTGTCAGAAAAGGGTATTCCATTGACATATAAATTTTATATGTGAATGAATTCAGCAAAATGTTCCAATACAGTCCAGTAGTCCATAAGGGTATTGGGTTTTCCATAAGACTGGCAATGTCAGAAATTATTGACTTGAGCCCTTTGCAGCTTAGCATATTACTACGGCTTTACTTTTTATACTTTGCTTTTCTGCTTTTCTGCTGGATGTTTAAGAGCAAGATAAAGTAAGATCTACATAACAAGTAATGTAACTTCTGTATCTAATAAGATCAGTCAAATCCCCTCAGGATTGAAACCCTGTGCCACATTATGTAGATCCTTTGTCAGTGTCAGCCTTGTGGATGAGTTACAGCCATTGCTTGACCAATTTGCTCTCTGTGAAATGTAGAATGTTTTCTCTCCCTGTGACTCTCCTTAGGCACACTCTACATCATTGATCATTTTCCTCTGTGAGCCCATAATCACCTTGATCAGAAAATTTTGAGGCACAAGTGAGTTACATGATGTTACACAGTATAAATTTTCCTATGTCCTGAATCTTCACTGACCTTGAAAGACTAAGGCCAAAATGTTGGCGGTCTTTGCAGCCCTTCTTTTTCTCTAATTTTGGTCTGCAAAAATTAGGGTTTTTTGGGGCCGGGGAGATGGCTCAGTGGAATAAGCGCTTCCCTGGCAAGCGCAAGGGCCTGAGTTCGATCCCCGGTTCTGAAAAAAAAAAATAGGGTTTTTAACCCTCCAGAAGAGATGCTTATTTTTACTAACCTACAACATAGGCAGTTTAGCTTAACCTCGCTATCTGTCTGAATAACAAACATCTAAGGCATAACATGGGGCAGGTATTTTCCATCATGTATTGATATGTTAACTTTTAAGTCCCTACAGAATATGAAGAAAAAATTTAAAAAAACTATTTAAAAAATGGAAACAAACTATTACATATTTTTACCCAGAAGTTTAGAAATCTAACCATATACAGCATTGTAGCAGGACAGTCCTATGACATTTTTTTCTCGTCTCTTGTTTTCATTTATTACCCTTTTTTAAAAAAATGAACATTTACTTGAGAGACAGAATGGTAGTAATCGGTATGTTATAACAAGCTGTACATCTTTAGAAGACCAGAATGACAGGCATTCCAAGCATGACCCTACTATTACACATTGCTATCTTCAGAGCAGTTGTTTAGTTCACAGGTATCAGCATATATAGTTAGTCAGGGTGAGAATCCTAATTAACTGCTAATTTTGAAAACCTGCTGAAGATTCACAGGATCATTGCCTTACTCATCTCGTACATATAAATGTATGGCTCTGCCCCTGTCATATTTCCTAGCTTTTTAAGTTCTTTGCCCTCTCTTCGTTGGCTAATTTTTAAGTTCTCACTTTCTTTTTAATAGTGTTCTACCTTTTTATTTTTATTTCTTCTTTTGAGTTCTTATACTAAAGAGACTATACGATATTTACAAATGTGGGTCTGGTTTATCTCACTTATAAGTATATCTTCAGATGGCATCCACTTAAATATGAAGGCCTTGAGTTTACCATTTTTTATAGCTGAGTAATACTCCATTGTATAAAAATATCACATCTTCTTTATTCATTCTTTTAGTTACGAACATTTTATAGCAGCACAATTTGTGATAGCCAAATTTTTTACTTCTTTAGTTAGATTAATTCTTAAGCATTTTATTTTCCGTGGTGGTATTGTAAAAGTTATTGTTTGTCTAATTTTCCTTAGAGTGTGTTTGTTATCTGTGTAGAGGAATGCTGTTGAGTTTTGGGTATTGACTTTTTATCCTGCTTTGCTACTGAATTTGTGTATTAATTCTAGTAGCTTATTGGTGGAGTTTTTTGGGTCTTTTGAGCGGAGTATCATGTATTCTGCAAATAACAATAGTTTCTTCTTTGCCTATTGTTATTTCTTTTACTTCTCTCTCTTGTCTAAATGCTCCAGTTAATGATTCAAAAAATTAATAAATATAAAAAATAAAGTTAAAAAAAGATGTTAAATGAGAATTACCAGTTTTACATGGTAAGCAAGTACTTTTTGTTCAAGTCAATTGACTATGTTTATGTGTTTCCTGTCCTCCATCCTTAAGTTCTGTTAATATTCCCAGAAGCTACAAATATACCAAATTTAATACCATTACAACAAAAATTAAGGTAGGTTTCATTAAGCACTGGATTATATTTTAAAGGACAAATTGTACGCTGAAGTCAGTTTGCATAAAGTAAAAGAAACAATAATTCTAATAATAAAAGAAATAGTAAATTTATTTCAGGTAAATGGTTAATAGATAACTGTAGAATTACTGTAGTAAAGATTTTTATCATTTATTTTTGTATTTGGTGCAGGGTCTCGTTACACAGCTCAGGCTCATAGTGATACTCCTGTTTCAAACTCCCAGGGCTGAGATTACATGCATGTGCCATACACCTGGTTTTGGTAGTCTGCTCAGCATTGGGACAGTACAGCATATGGTATTGGGAATCAAGCCCACATCCTTGCACTTGCCAGGCAGGTTCTTAGATCTTCAAGCTATTTTCCTGCCCTGTAGAATTATTATT
>NW_004524764.1:2198352-2200054 GCF_000260255.1 Octodon degus | reverse complement strand
TTATCATAACTCTAATGATTAAAAATGTTACAAGCCTATCTGACCATATTTCCTCTTGTGACAAAAACTGTCTTCACAGCTGCCAAGAGAACTGTTCACCAGCTACTCAGTGTTTTGTTCTTAGATACAAACACAAAGGAAGCTTCATAAATGTATTATACAAATGGGCATCAAGAACTATACAATATTTTTTGAGGAATCTCCACTCTGATTTCCACAGCAGCTGGATCAGTTCACACCTCCACCAACAGTGAATAATGGTTCCTTTTCCCCCACAGCCCCGCCAGCATTTGTCATTAATTTCTTGATGATAGCCATTCTCTCCAAAGTGAGGTGGCATCTCAGGGTTTTTTTAGTCTTCATTTCTCCAATGGCTAATGCTGTCAATGCTGTTGAATACTTTACCATATATTTATGTGCCATTTGTATATCTTCATCTGAGAAGTGTGCATTCATCACAAGTACTCATTTTTGACTGGGTCTTTGAATTTTGGGGGGCTGATTTAAAAAAAAATATTTGGTTTCTAGATTAAATTCCTTTATCTAAGATACAGTTGCTTAAACATTGTTCCCAGTTTGTGGGTTTTCTTTTTACACTGTGGGTGATTTTGTTTGATGTTGAAAGCTTTTTAACAAAATGTAGTCACAGTTGTTGATTCTTTGAAGAATTTCCCATGCACTTTGGCTTTAGTTTATGAACTCTCTGTCTAGCCATATGTCTTCAAGATTTCTACCTACTTAAACTTCCAGAAGATTTAGTGTTTCCTTTTTAATATTTAGATATTTGATCCATTTTGTACATGATGATAAACATGAAACTAGTTTTATATTTCAACATGAAAAAACTGTTTCTCCAGCACTATTTATTAAAGAGGCTATCTCTCAAGAGTGAACATGTTTGGCCCCTTGATCAAGATAAGGTGACTGAGGGTGTTTGTAGGTATACCTGCATCTTCTAATTTGTTCCACTGATTCTCAGGTCTGTTTTGTTGCTAGTATGGCCCAGCTATGCCACTTATTTGTATTTTTCCAAAAGAATCGAAAACATCATATGACAATGATGTATGTGTACCCATGTTTATAGCAGCACAATTTTTAATGGCTATATCTTGGAAATAAACCAAATCCCAGTCAAGTGAGAAATGGACAAAAAAGTTGTGATGCATTTATACAATGGAATATTACACAGCTATAAAATAAACTGTAGGCTTTAATAGGCAAATGGATGGAATTTGAGAGCACATTCATAAGTGAAATAAATCAAACTCACATATGTAAACATCATATTATGTCCCTAGTGTAAGAAACTGAAAGAACAAATAAAATATTAAAGGTACAGTAAATATTGTGCAAAGGAAAGAAATTTCTCAAAAGGAAAGAATTGGGGGCCAGCAAGATTGTTCAGAACACTAAAGCACCTGCTTAGGCAAGATTAGGCAAGTGCAAAGACCATGGTTTGATCCTTGGCACCCTGGAGCAGGCTGAGCTGGCCACAGAGTCTGGGTGTAGTGGTGCATGCCTGTGAGCGCAGTGCTGGGGAGGCAGAAAACAGGAGGATAAATATGAGTCTGAGCTGTGTAGTGAGACCCTATAATAACCAAACACATTAAAAAAAGAAAAAAGAGAAAACTGAAATGAGAGAAGGGAGAAAAGAAAGAAAGAAGGGAAAATATGTATTTATACACAAAAGAGCTAAGATAAT
>NW_004524764.1:2195398-2198142 GCF_000260255.1 Octodon degus | reverse complement strand
TTTAAATCTTATTTTTATTTTTAAATTAATTAAGTAACTAATTTTGGTGCCAGAAATTGAGCTCAAAGCCTTGTGCTGTCCAGGCAGGTGCTGTGCCATTGAGTTACATCCCCAGCCCCTTAGATCTTATTTTTAAATTTCAGATTGACTTCATATGATTGTGTCATAAAATTATGCTATGATAAAGAATAATCACTGAAATGAAAAATAATCTGAAAGCCACTATTTTAAATTATTTGATTATTCTATTGTGCTATCTCCCCGGCCCCTAAATTTATATTAATTGTGTGATTAATTCATGATTTCCTCTTGCTTAGTGTTTTAAAAAATATTCTCACATTATATCCCTTACTTTTATCTTGTAGATTTGTTGTACCATTATCCCATTATTTTAAACAATTAACCTTTATTCGTTCTATTGCTGTGATTTTGTAAAATTTTATATTTATCAGTTAAATGAGTAAAGCCAAGCTTTTTAAAAGTGACAGTGATTACATAGATTTGAAAATTTTCTCTATCATATCTGTCTGAGTTACTCTTCTCTTGTTGCTGACACATACCCAACACCCAAAATGAAGGAAGAAAACATTTATTTAGCTCACTGTTGCTGAAGGTTTCAGTCAGTACATGGCTCACTCCAGGGCAGAGTGGCACAGGGCAGAAAGCATCTAGTTCATGGCAGTGGAACAATGGCCACAGAGAGTCTGTCTCTCTGTCTCTATTTTATTGCATTCAGGCTTTCTGCCTCAGGCTGGAGGAAATATACCTATACATAATCCCAGCAGTACTAAACCCCGTAATCCCAGCCTTGGATCACCCAAATTCCCAGTGGATCATAAGTTAATTCCAAACTCTAGAAGCCCTTGCGCCATGATGGCATGAGGCTTTGTGGGGACAACTAGACACAAACCATAACAATATCTCTAAAACCAAATAAAAGCTCTTCCTGTGAGTGGCCCGAGGTGACCTGTGAAAATGATTTGCTACTCCCTCAACCCAGAAAACCCCACAAAAATCATGCAAATCGAGAGGTTCAAATCTTTGAGTTCACTTTAAGAACACATGTGAAATTGCCCAGGCCATCAAGGGTGTGCATATCTGAAAGGCCACCAAGTATCTGAAGGATGTCACATTAAAGAAGCAATGTGTGCCATTCTGGCATTACAATGAATGGAGTTGGTAGGTGTGTCCAGGCCATACAGTGGGGCTGGACACATGATCAGTGGCCCAAAAAGAGTGCTGAAATTTTGCTGCCCATGCTTAAAAATGCAGAGAGTAATGCTGAGTTTAAGGGTTTAGATGTAGAATCTCTGGTTATTGAACATATCCATATATTCATATTAGTCAGTAGTCTTACTGAAATTCTTAAAAGTAAAAAAAGGGCCAGCCACACAGCTGAGGGAACTAAAGCACCTACTTAGGGAGACACAGGGACTAGGGTTCAATTCCCAACATGCTGTGCTGGCCCAGCCTGCGAGGCATGCTGAGTTTGCTATTGAGACTGGGCGTGGTAGTGCGTGCCTGTCATCCCAGGGTTTAGGAGGCTGAAAGCAGGAGGATTGCTTTGAGTCTGATCTGGGTAGTGAGACCTTGTAGACTCTACTAAATACATAAAAAGGTGAACAAAGCACCCAAGATGCATCGCCATACTTACACAGCTCATGGTCGGATTAACCCATACAGGAGCTCCCCCTGCCGTGTTGAGATGATCCTTAACCGTGCAAAGGACCAAACTGTACCTAAATCAGAGGGGAAGTTGCACAGAAGAAAAAGATATCCCAAGAGAATCAAAAACTTATGGCACAGGAATAAATTAAGCATAAAATAAATGCAAATGAAATTAATGTTGTTGACTGTTAGCAAAATAAATAAATAAGAAAAGTTGTTTAGCATTGCTTGATACATTCTTAAAATGAGGGAGGCATTTATCGTCGGCCTTATACAGATTTTTAAACTAATTTAAAAAGGTGTTATTATGAAAAATGTTTCTTAGTTTCTAATCTACATTTTTCCAAAATATTCAATAGACATAAATACATACTTATAACTGTTTCAAAATATTCAAATAAATATTTTGATTTTTATGAATGCAATAGCTTTATCATACTATTTAATTTTTATTCAACTTAATGATTTAATAGAAAAGATATGAGCTTTTTACTTTTAAGCTTTATTAATAGATTCAGGAAAACCTTGTTACCAAATACGTGTAATAGCAAACCTTTTCTGCTGTGATAAAAGGAGATGCTGCTTAGTGCAGCATCACTGACATCTGTTTTTCCTCGGATTCAACCACAGGATATTGACTGTGATAATTAACTTCTCATACTTGAATAGAATTTTTATTCTTGACAAAAGTTGCTATGAGCTCAGCAGTAGCAACGGATAATTAATGTCTATGGAACACTGCATGAATGACTGAAAAGAACATCACAAGAAAGCCTGTTCAAATCTATCCGAAGATTCACAAAAACTTTGAAAAACACTAACGGCACATATAAAATGACAACTACCAAGGACGGCTTCCCCTCGGGAGCACTGTATGCCAGATGACTGTGTGACTGAGATCTCGTTTTTATCAGTGGCTATTTTGGTTTCCTTTTTTTAAAATGTATTTAGTACACCTGAGCTATATGGCTGGCTCTTTTGTTACTTTTTTAAAATTAATTTTATTGACAAACAAATAGCAATGAGACAGTTTCAAAACTGATTAGTAGGAGAGTTTCAGTAATCAATACATTGCA
>NW_004524764.1:2189233-2192105 GCF_000260255.1 Octodon degus | reverse complement strand
AGAACTAAATATTTAAATAGAGTGGGATATTAAAAAGGAGACAAAAGAACTAAATAACTGACATAAATTCGAATAATAAACTAGAATGAAGCAGAAATAATACAGGAAGGGAAAAGATTTAAAAAAAAAGTAAGGAATGAAGAATGAAGTTTCCGTGAAAAGTCTAGAGGATCCCTAGGAAGTCCTAGGAAGCAAGTTTCATATTTCCACACCAATATTCATCAAGCAAGTCTCCAAAGAAGCATGAACGCTAAGTGAAGTATGAAAACTCCATTCTTGGTGGATAGATGCAAAAGTGACCAGAAGCCTAGATGCTGTCCTCTCATGAGAATGGCAGACTCAGGCTGTTGAAATAAAAAGCCTTTCAAACTTTGGAAAATAAGCATGACAATGATGTAGGGGACCCACGGACACATGGGAAGTATCTGATAAAAGCAGTTGTCCTGAAAACAGGGAGTAGTTATGTCATTCAGACCAAATACATTAAGAGGCAAGGGCAATCATGGTACAATCTGAATGAAAAAGCAATTCTTCCGATGAAATCAAAGGTGTCAGCAGAGGGGAGGCAGAATATAACAGGGATACTCGTAGGTTTATGAATGAGATGGAATAATTTTTAATGAAGTTTCTGAAATTCTTGATGAAAGTGTTCTTTATTTATTACACCCCATATTTTGACACATTATAGAGTTCTGTATATTCTCTTCTTCACTAAAAAAGTAAATCCTAAAATGCTATATAAACTAAAATTCCAGAATCATTTCTTTTCAAAATTCTGAAGATTATACAAACATTGCAACAGTTCTAATACTGATTACTAAATCAAAAATTTGGAATGCTTTTAGTAACAAAAGATTTTGTACCATTCTCATTTGTCCTGTTCCCTACCTTCCTTTATCAACTCTGGATAGTCAACCAAAAGTCTGAATTCATGTGAAAAATAGCAGCCCATTTCTAGGGACACATTACATCTGTATGTCTTTCAGAGCTTATTTCCAGAATATGTTCTCTGTTTTGCAGCCTAGTGTTTTACTCTGGATGTTCTACTGGCAAACGTTCTTATTTTAATAGAAACAGGACTAGTGAGGTATAAATGCTATTTTTCCTTGGATCATTTATCCAAATCAATGTGAAAGAAATGTTGATGATAACAACTGACTTACTGCCTGAGGAAATGGACAACTGGAGAAAATAGTTCTCTAGCCCAAATGCTTAAAACGAAAATAAAAATGATGTGATATCACCAGAGGACATCAAAAAGGCCAGATGGGGACACTAGAATTCAGACTAGTCAGAACTTCTCTTAACTCTTAACTTCTTCAGAAATTAACTTTTCTGTCCTAACTGACCCACCCACTTCCCGCTAGACCTCATCTTTTAATTATCTTTCATTTTTTCAAAAGCAAAATATATTTATTGGAGGAAAGAAACCTTCTGTCCAAAATAGGGACAGAAGGGGACCCAAGAGTGCTGCCCAGGAACCTATATTTTCTAGGGATTTTTATTTAGCAAAACCATGAGTTGAGGTGAGTCTAAGGTGGAAAATATGGGAATTTGCTAGGTGGGCATGAGGTGGGACAAAACCATGGTCAACCAATAACATTACAAGCACAATTGCTCAGGAAAAATTGATTAAATCTGGTTCAAATGGGGAAGCAATTTTCATCTCAAATGGGCATGAATATAGAACAAAGGCTCTTCCTGTGGGGGATTGGGTTTGTGACTCTTCCTGGTTTTTTCATAGGTGATTAATATCCATTTAGATTTTCAATTCCTGATTCTATTCCTAGGGAGGTACATGGCTGCATTTGTTTAATCTTTTATCTTGAGATCTGGCCCATCACAGAGGTGACTGTAGGTCTCCTACAGTTGCAAAGTATCTTGTCTTCCATATTGGGTCCTCTGAGGATCGGCCTAGCCCTGTCTGACTGCTTATAACATTTCTATCCAATTCAGCTACCTACAACATTCTCCCCTCTTAAGTAGTAACCCTAACTGTCTTGAGGGGAAAAAAAGCAATGACCAATCTGGCTTCTGTCACAGTTTTTGATGGGCAGTTAGAGGTACTTTCCAGAGGTTCTATCTAAAGGCCCTCAATAAACACTTTCATCTTGGGTAGGCATAGAGTACTGAATTAAGGGTACAAAGCCAAAGAAATAATCAGGTATGGATGGGCCAAATAATAAAATCAACAGGACAATTATGAATATGGTCAAGGATTTTTACCAAGAAGAGCCAGTATTGACATTTTGTGGAGGATCAGGGTAACACAGGGAAATTTTGTTTGACTTGTTATTTGTCTATCATTTAATATCTTGAACAGCTATAGAGATGCTAGTGGAAGAATCAGGTATATAACACTGTATTTAGTTTTTCCCTGTGGTGGTATCAGAATGTCTAATGTCACCTGATGGTGGAAGATGGCCCATTTTATTAATTTCATCTTATATTTTTTTTTCAGAGAGATCAGCTATGCTATCACTTAAGACTCACTTAATACAGTTAATTATGGTCTTGCTATGTATTATATAATCTTTTTCTACACAAGATCTGGTGGATCTCAGTAAAAGGAATCTAAAGGTAATCTAGCATATTTTAAGGGTTTCACCAGTATGATTCCCTGGGTCTGACATCCTCTATGCAAGAACAAATTTTCTGAGAAATTAGAGCATGTATAATCAAAACATGAGCATTTGAGCTAACATATAAGTTTAGAAACTTTTTAAAGATTAGCAATTGTAATTCACTGGCTATTAGGCCCCTTTATTAATAGCGTCTGACATTTTAAGTATCTCTAGCTTTAGTTACACTGATCTCTAAATTTTTTTAGGGCTTGTTAAATCCAGAGTAGTATATTTCTTTTTATTGTCAA
>NW_004524764.1:2184663-2188178 GCF_000260255.1 Octodon degus | reverse complement strand
GAAGGCACATGTAGGCTATTTATTCCCCGTCGTGTCGTAAAGTTTTTCTTGTAATATTTAAAAATTCCAAACCAAATGGTGAAAAATAATAGATTTCTTTGCACTAAATATAATTATTCCTGTGTAAGAAAGGTAAAGTTTTCAAAATTATCCAATGACACTTCTAATCAGACACCCTCCAGTGTCTTCAACTGCAAAGGAAAATGTGCCTGGAAAGTTCATAATAATATAATTATTAATTACTTTAATTACCATATTACAATTAATATTTATTAATTTTAAGTATAAGAAGCAAAATATTAGCTATATGTTCATAATATTAAACAGAAGTTAGAAACAATAAAGTAGATGTAAATATAATAAACACCAAAATGTTATTTTCAAAGATTATAAATTTGCATGTCATGCAAAACAAAAGGCATGTAGTAAAAGTAGAAATGAGTTAGAAAGATACATAAGACAATCTGATTATGAAAGAGTCTACTCCTGTGCACAAATCGACCTGTGAATGCCAGGATATGGTATACAGACTTATGGTGCATGAGAATATTTTGGAGCAAATGGAGAGAAAAACAATAACCATCCAGTATGTGTGGAAGATCTTGATTTGACCTATGATGGAAAAAATGAATAATTACCAGGTATATCCACAGAAAAGATGAAGAAAGTATCAGTAGAGGAATGATGGAAAGGACAAAAAAAAGTTGTCTAGAGTGTGTTACTAGTTGTACCTATTTCCAGGGCCTTAGTATCTTTCCACAGGTTTTTTAGATTATACAGATTTTATTGAAAGCCTTTTAAACACGTACTTTACAATCTGTAACTCCTTAATTAACTAAATCCTTCAAAGCCCCACATGTGTACAGAAACCTTTTATCTTTTAATTTGAGAAAAATATTTCAGCTGCATCAGGGATGTGCACAATGCTTCGTGGAATGTAGGCTTGTGTGTGTGATCCTCTTTCCTCTGCTTCCCAGAGTCCTGGGACTGCTGCTGACAGCTGCTGCCCCCACTGTGGAATTTCATCTCTATGTGGTTTTACTGTCAATTTCCTCAATACCACCTTGTACTAATTTGGTGTATCTCATTGTATTTTTCCTCCCTAAAGTGACAAGAAAAATAAATTTTACTCTTAATCTGAATTGCTCACATTGAAACTTGGAATGAGAATCCTCATTAAACGTATTTTCAGAAAGTCCTTTATGCCTTGAGAAGTTTACAAAATGAGACATGGACTGCGGTAGTCAAATACATCTACATAGGAATAAATAAATGAATGATTAAAATACTAATAAAAATAAAACCAGTATAACTATCATTTGTAACTATGAAGTGTGTTTTGGTAGTACTTGAGTTGGTATGTCTGATAATTATATTAGATCTCTGTGCCTCCTTTTAGATCCATGGTGGAAATGCAGATGGTCATGTATCTATCCAATCTACCCAATGTCATAGAGTATTTTACTTTCACCTGCCCCTTAGCTCAGTTCTTTAAGTGGCTGCTTCAACAAAGCTGTCAGGCTCAGGTTTCTGTGATTGGATCCCCACAACTCAAGCCAGCCCAACCTGCCCTGAAGGCATTCGGAGCAAAAAAAAAAAATATTTTTTTTAAATGTATTTTTAGGGGCTGGGGAGATGGCTCAGTAGAGTAATTTCTTCCCTGGCAAGCACAAGGGCCTGAGTTCAATCCCCAGTTCTGCAAAAATAAATAAATAAATAAAATGTATTTTTAGTACAGGGTCTACAAGGTCTCACTACACAGATCAGACTCCTAGTGATCTTCCTGTTTTTAGCCTGCCAAGTGCTGGGATTACAGGTGCACACCACCATGACCAGTCTTAGTCAAGGTCTTGGTGTGCCCCGGGGGCAGGGCAGGCACGGCATGCACTGGGGATCAAACCCTGCCCAGTCCTTGAGTCTGCCTAAGCAAGCGCTTTAGTCCACTGAGCTGTCTGGCCGGCACTCAATTTTACTTTCATTGAAGATGATTTATCTTTTTTTAGCATAAAGAACCTAAAGAATAAATGCAACAAATGCAATATGCTTCACCTTAAACATTTCATAATTTGTGTTTTGTCTTGTACATAGTTACACGTCCTGATAATGCATAGCCATAGTGTAGTATGTATTCCCAAATGGAGATTGAATCTACCTCTTCTTTTTTGCTCTTAAGTGTTTTGTATAAATAACCAGACCTAAATAATGAGCTATAATTAGTAGAAGTCAGAAATAGTTTAATAAATGTTTTATGAGACTTTGCTTTCTCCTACTATTTTGTAATCATGTTTACTTTCATGTTTGAAATGATGTAAATTTAGAAATTTAAATGGTTTTCATAAATCGAGAATATTTTGAGGCCAGGAGATAGCTCAGTAGAATAAGTGCTTGCCTGGCAAGTGCAAGGGCCTGAGTTCAATCTCTGGTTCTGAAGAAAAAAAAAAAAAGAATGTTTCAAGATTTCAATAAATTTGGTGATTTATTTTGGAGAAATGATTATATACCGACATACATGTACTGTTTTCCTTCTGCTCAAGTTGTATTTAAGTTATACAGTTAAGTTTATAGTTTCTATTATTTGTTTTTAGATTTATTGCTATGTATTTGATAGATTGCAGTGAATGGAATTTAAATTTTTACAATTCCAGTCCAAATGTTGGGTATATGATCTGCTCCTGGAAATGCCAGATTACGCTGGAACTGATTAAGTGGTAAACTTTTAAGGACTGTCTGTAGTGCTCTATTAGTAAATATAGTGGTCTCTTCTCATTCTAATATATTCTTAACCAATTTGGACATATGTTATATTTCTAGAAGATCATTTAGCTCTGTATATTTTATTTTTTCATTTTATTTTTGGAAACAGCAGTCAAACTCAGGAATTTGCACTTTCCAGGCAAGTCCTGTGCCACTGAGCGGCATCCCAGGACCCACAGATTTTAAAATTGACATAGAAATTGTATATCTTATTAGATTTCACGTATTTTTATTGTAGTATTCTTGGCTTCTAGGACTGCTATACGGGAGTCTGACAGGTATTTCATTAGATACCTGGTAAAGGAATTTCACAGTTGAGGGTCTTTTCCTGGCCTACAGAATTCCTCTCTAATGACTCCAGGACATCAACTGTTGGCATGCGTACAGGGCCGATTCTTACTGTGACCTGACAGTGTCTGGCTGTGAAACCAGCTGGTACCCACTGGGACAAGGCTAATGTCACTTCCAGTGGCCTGGCAACCTGATTTTACCTTTTCCTGCTGTCACTCCTGACAGTTTAAGTTCCTCCATGAGTTTACTAGGTAGGCACCTGACACCTAATAATATAGTGACAATAATACCAATATTTCATGTCCTGTCAGTTGTCCCAATACATGAACTAAACTTAGAAACCCTTTCTGAGCACATGTTTCTGGGTTCTGTATGCTGCGCAAGAAAAGTGCAAAAATCTAGAATTAACCAAATTGTTAGTCACAATAATAATTCACAATCATCTTTTAAGTGAGATTTTTCTGGGCTTC
>NW_004524764.1:2161781-2181817 GCF_000260255.1 Octodon degus | reverse complement strand
GTATCATTATTCACTTTAGGTTCTGTGTCTTGGGTTAATTGATCAGTGGTGAGAGGATTTTAAAGTATTTTTTTTTTAAAGAAAACTAACATGTGCTCCAGGAAGATAGAAAATGCAATATAGATGTCAAGATTTAGCTATATATTTTTCAACTTTTCCTCAGATATAAATCTACCTAATGATAATGTCAATCCTCCAAGATGCCACTCTTGTATTATCTGTCAGAATTACTATCAAATGTTGCTAAAATATTTCCCTGACTCTTTCAGTACTAAATGAATGATTGTCATTGGTACCACTTGGGGCCTAAAAACAGCTGTCATTTTTGAATCAGTAATTTCTGATCATTAAAGTTCAAAAATAATACTCTCAATATAAAGAATAGCAATGATGAGGATAATATTAAATATGACCTGATGTATGAGGCAGTGATTGACTTTAAGTGAACTAAAATGTTAAAATTTCTACCCATTTGGTAAATTGAGTATATTAGAATAGGCAAATTTTGCTCCAGACCTTCAACTAGAATTCCTTGTTCTCCAGTGTACTGTCAGGACCTGCTCCCTCTTCCACATCCCACTCTTTGTGTTGGCCAACCTTGCAAATTTTTGTATACTTGTATATCTTGAATTAGTTATATCTGCTTCTCTACTAAATACTATCTGATAAACTCCTCAAGCACAGGGTCAGCTCAGAGAGGGTTGGTAGCCCCAGGAAGAAACAATGAACCAACAGTAAAAGCTTCAATGGATTTTATGTTGAGATTGCCTCCAGAGCACCTGATGTTGAAGAAGAAATCTCCCTACCTGGTAGCAATATCATCAGAGGCCATTTGGGGAAGGGATTTATTATTTAAAATTGAATCAACAACCAGAGAGATAGTTCAGTTGTCTAAGTGCATGCCTGGCAACCTCAAGAAACTGGGTTCAATCCTCAGAAACACATGTCATGCTGGCCACCCAAACCAGGTGTGGTGGTGCACACCAGTAATCCTGGGCTGGGGAGGCTGAGACAAGAGGATCACTGAGTCCGAGCTGTGTAGCGTGATGCGGTACCAAGTAAATAAATAAATAAATTTTAACAAAATTCAAACATCCAATTTCAAATATCCCTCTATGATACTAGTAATGTTAAGGCATTTCTAAGTACAAAAAGCAAGTATAGAGGGACAAATTTCTTTTCTTTTCTCTTTTCTTTTTTTCTTGAACCGGGGATTGAACTCAGGCCCTTGCACTTGCCAGGGAAGAGCTTATTCCACTGAGCTATCTCCACTTACATTGAGATATACATGTATTCTGTTGGTATGAAAGGTATCTGACGTCCCTGGTGAATTTGTGGAATTTAGTGTTTCTAAAGTAATTCTAATTTGGATTAATATTGCTCAGGTCAACAGCGTTGACATATAAACCTATACCATGATATATAAAAAATAAAGGGATTATAAATATATTTGAAGACTTTCAGTTACTTAGAAGACATCTAGGTTACAAGATATCAAAGGTGGATAACTTTGAATATATTTGAGTTTCTGGGAACAGTTGTATTCCATCTATTATCACATCATCTAATAATTCATACTTTTTTTTTTGTACGGTGTCTACAGGGTCTCACTACCTAGCTGGGACTGGTAGTGATCTAGTGATCCTCCATTCAACCTCCCAAATGCTGGGATTACAGGCACGCCACCATGCCCAGTCTCATCTGGGTCTCAGCGCGCCCCAGGGGCCTGGCCTGCACTGCACTGAAGCAGGCGCTTTAGTCCGCTGAGCTATCTGCCCGGCCCTTGTAATCATTCATGCTGATATTTATTCTGTACATGATGTGAAGATAATGGAATTGCTACTCTGCGGTCTTTCTCCCTAAAGTGCATAACTTCATTTTATCATAAGAAAAATAAATATTATTTGAAAGATATTTTGAGAAATAGTCAAACAATGATAATATCCTTGATTGGCTCTTTTTTTTTTCTGAACCAGGGATTGAACTCAGGCCCTTGCATTTGCCAGGCAAGTGATGATTCGCTCTTAAAATAGAAAAAAAAATCAGTAAAGTCAAAAGCAAAAGTAAATAACTGTCAATTATGTGTAAATTATAGTTAATAGTTTATCGATAATCACTTATTAACTAATTCAAATAGAACATACTAAGATGTTAGTCATAGTAGATACTTGGGGCCGAATATATTTAATGTACTACGGCATATTCTCAATATTTTTGTAAATCTGAATCTACTAAACATAAATTTTACCAAAAGGTAATTAATGTAAACACTCTCGTCCAAAGACTCTTTTAATAGAAATGCTGCTTTCTTCTCCAATTGATGTTACAAATGCATTATGTGTTTGTTCCATTTAGACCCGACATGCTATTTCTACTACACTTTATGCTTCCTGCCGTGAGCATGAAGCATTCTTTTCTAAATTGGCTCAGAGGTAGAGGGCATACTTAGTCTAACATGAAAAAGAGTTTTAATG
Source organism: Octodon degus (assembly GCF_000260255.1). Classification (NCBI taxonomy): domain Eukaryota; kingdom Metazoa; phylum Chordata; class Mammalia; order Rodentia; family Octodontidae; genus Octodon; species Octodon degus. Next base: position 2,179,343 of record NW_004524764.1, on the reverse strand, counting down.
GCATCATAGTTGTTTCTTAGGAAAAAACATACTTAAAAATCTTTGACCTGATAATTAGGTCATGAGCACAACATTGGTAGAATTGTTGAGCAAAAGAAATTGTTCTTTACTCAAGTATTTATAAAAAGGAATACTACAAAATATTGGCCAAAATTTTAACAGAGGAATGACTTAAAATGTATGGCAATGAAAAACTAAAAAGATTCAAAAATAAAGAGGAAGGAAGCTCCTTTTCAAACGTATCTATTCCCCCCTACTGTGTTTTCCTTAGTTTTTGTGCTAGTTTCTATATTAAAAATTTAGTCTTCTTGGGAAATTTTATCCTGTTTCTGACCCACAACAGAACTCAGTTGCTCTCCATATAAATCAGTTGTTAAATATAAAAATCTAGTTATTTAATCATTATAACTTCAGTTAATTACAAATGTATGGCACCACCTGATTTCTGCTTAACTTGATTTAACTAAGTCCTAAATTTTCATTTACCTTTATTAGTGTATGTTTGTTATACAGAATAGCTGGCTTTATTATGATATTGTCATGTGCGTATGTAAAATAATTGGTCATGCCACTCTTTATGTCATTTCCCTTCTCTTATTCCCTCCCCTGATAAATTTTTAAAAGTATTTTCCCTAATCATCATTCATTACAATATTGTAGAAATGAATATGTATGTAATGGGGTTTATTTTTTTCTAATAAATACAAATATATTTCAATCTCATATTTGCATGTTAGTTCCCAGTTTTTTAAGAGATTTAGATGGATTTGGTAGCATTTGTCCTTTGATCACTGCCAGCCCACAGCTCTTTGCACATTAAAGCTCCAGCAACACACTCTGCTAGGCTGTATTTCTCCTTTCATTTTTCTTTTTTATTAATGTAATTTATTGATTGATTTTCTTACATTTTTCTTTAGGAAGAGGTGGTGATTTTAACAATGCTAACATTTTCTTTTCTGACATTAGCCTGGAATTGTAGATAAACAATGAGCTGCCATCTCCTGATTTTCATGCCGTAAGTTTCACTTTGACTCCAGATGGACACTACATTGTAATGAATTATTTTATCAGGGACGTAAGTACTACTCTGGTTAATTGATTACCCTGAATGAACCCAATTTGGCAGGAAATGTGTTCTAAGCGCTATATTTTAGACATGTAAGTGTCCTTATAACAACTTTAGGAAATCTAAGTATAATGTCCAAAATGGATATTTCATTAAGTCATTAGAATAATTTTCTCAGTAAAATGGAATTTTCTGTCATTCTAAAAACTTCAGGATATTTGAATTGTTACATCCAGGTAGATAAAATCAGTGTAGAGGAAAAGTGAAACCTCTTTTGAGAGGACTATTCAGTGTGTTTCAAGGGTTCTCATACATTTGATACTTGTAGTTAGTGGCTCTGAGTGACAGAGTGCAACACAGGCTGCTTCCTGAGTGACAATGGGACAGAGTAGCCACCACACATTGTAGTTCAAGAAAGCAGCCCCGAACTACACCATAGTCAATAAATTTAAATAACACAGATTAGAGCAAATTTTCCAAATTCTACAACATAAAGAATTCAAAATGCTTCATCACCACTATCCTAATATATCATTTGTATTCTCTTTATTGTTTCTATCTTCTTCTTCTATTTTTATCAGCCTTAAAGATACATTGAAATATTATCAGTCTTTGTAAGGATGGTTTTCTCTTTTTCTATTGAATCAAGCTCTAAGATAAAATAGATATCTGTGGGTCAACTCTAGGTCAAACAGTGAAAGTGCTATGGATTTATTTAGAATGAAGGAAAAGGATAAAAATTATCATTGTGTGATACATGGCATATATGAGCTTTTTCATGTTAACATTATGATATTTCAGAGCAATGTAAGAGTAGATAATAGGTGGTAGAGCAAGATTGTTTTCCAAATGAGGAAATAAATAAATGGAGGAAGGTGAGGGAATGGAAAAAAGAGGCTGAAAAAATAATTAAGATATTTTATCTGCATGTATCAACTCCTTACAAGGGAAAGTGAAATATATCACTCATATTCTCTCTATTATCCTAATAACAAAAGTACTAATCTCAAATAAAAATCTAGATTACATGCAATAATGTATAGCATCATTAATTTGAATTCATACATCTCTATACTGCAGACCACATAATGATAGTGGCACTAATGTTCAATTATACTCAGAGATAATCTACTTTGGACAACCTTATTATAGTTTGAATACATAGAACTTCTCAACTTTTTAGTTGAGTATAACGAAAACTAGGAAAAACTCTCTATGGCTAAACAACAAGCCATTTTATTTGAGTTTTTTAAAAAAAAGTCTCTAAATGTACGTCAGTGCTAAAAGCAAGGTTACAAAAATGAATTACTTGGAGAAGCATGCTTAGAACTCTGAATAAAGAAATAATTTGATGTTCCAGTGAACACCTATAATTCCAGGCTCTTAGACCACAGAGCTATCACACCAGCCCATTCATGTTTAAATAATGTACACATTCAAAATTGCATAAAAAATTCCATGATAAGGAGACTGCTGTGTTTATGCAATATTGCTTTTACCGAAAATAATTCAACTGATAGAGATCTATGTATGATAAATTGTGCTTCTCATTGTATAGAGAGATTCTATTGTAGAAAGAGCCTGAGACAGGAGGATCACCATGAATTCCAGTTCCAGGTTCCTAGTGAGATCAAGAAAAGCCTGGACTACATAGTAAGGCCCTGTATATAAATAAATAAATAAATAAATAAATAAATAAATAATATTTAAAATATTAAGCAGAAATAAATTTAAAAATAAGAGTACCACAGAATGACTATAGAAACTGTTAGAAAAATGATTTTTTTTCCAAATTCCATTCATTGTCCTGGTATTCAGGACCAAAAAATTAAAATTAGGATACAGCAATCATGAAGCAGGTTGAGTTCAAGCCAGGTTATATTGGATCTTTAGTGATTAAAAGGCCTGCTTCCCCTGTGCAAATATGGAGGACAGCAGAAGTGGCTTCTTGGAATTTGGGTGAGAACAATAAAAAAAAAAAAATTCCTGAAAGAATTTGAAGACATTATGTGCATCACTTGAATTTGCAGTGCAATTTCATACTCACCAACTAGTTTTTTAAAGAAAAAAAAAGCCATAGTGAAGTGTAGTTTAAGATGCTATCCTGGAATAAGACTTTTGAATGTTGAAGACAACGGTGTTTGGCTTTGTTCTTCACCCAGTATAACCTTTAAGCTCTTGTAGAATATGAGTACAAACAAACATAATTACACAAGGTGGTGCTATTCCAAGTTCTAGAAGCAAACAAGCCATCAGTCCCGCTGACAGTCGCTGGGCCTCTTGCTTCCTGCAGGTGGCTGCGCTCAGCAGGGCAGGCAGAAACATGAGTAAGAGAGAGACTAAGCCAGGGTCTCCCGCATTTCATCCAAAACTCATGGTAGGGAGAGGGCAAAACCAATCAGAAAAATGACACATAGGACAGTATGGTGGCAGGGGGACAAAAGAGAAAGAAGAAAGAACTGCTAACCTTACTACTTCCTCCATGGATTAAAGGTGATAAATGAGTGAGGGGGGATTTAAAGCATCACCATTACTTTATGTTTTTTCCACCTGCAGCGTTAGCTTCCTACCTTGTGTCTTCTTCAAAAGACAATTCATAGTCGGGACTTGTTTGAGCCCTGTCTATGGGACTCACTATCTTGAGATTGCTTAATTGCTTCACAGAGAGGTACACTTAAATATCTGTCTCTTTACATCTTCTCTTATTTGGTTGACCACCATTCATGTTTCATTTTAATGTTTATTTATTTATTTATTTGGTACTATTATGGGCAGCCAAGTTAGATAGAAATATTATAGGCAGTTAGATAGGGCCAGACCGTCCTCAAGAAGACAAGATGAAAAACAAGATAACTTTACAACTTAGAAGAGACAAACACTCCTGTATGACCATACCTCAAGACAAAAGAGGAAACAAACACAGCTACATACTTCCTAGGGTGGGGCATCAGGGATTGATAGTCTAAAGAGTTATCAATCACCTTGAAAGAGCCCAAATGTGTCACTAGCCCAACCCCTAACAGGAAGAGACCCTGTCCCATATTCTCGCCTGCTTGCTACATGACTCTGACTCACTTCCCCATTTGGTCCTGGGCATAATCAACTTTACCTGAGCAATTGTGCTTGTAATCCCATTGGTTGACCATAGCTTTGTTTCACCCCACATCCACCTAAGTGAGTCCCCATATTCTCCACCTTACCCCCGCATGGTTTTGTCCTATAAAAATAACCTGAAAGAGACAGCTTCCAGGGAAAACTACTCAAGCTCCCCTTCTGTCCTCTCTGAGACAGAAGCTTTCTTTCCCAATAAATATTCCATTTTCAGCCTCCATTTGTTCCTAAAATTTATTCTTTGACTTTAGAGAACATGAACTTGCCCCAAGTACCTTTCAGATTGAGAGATCATTTTCCCCCTATATCAGTACCAGGTCTCACTAAGCAGTTCAGACTCATAGTGACCCTCCTGTCTCAACCTCCCTAGTGCTGCAATTACAGGCCTGTGCCACCAGGTCTAGTTTTGGTAGCTGGTGTAGCATACAGGGGGTTTTAGAGCTGCCACAGCAAGTCCTAAGGGATTGAACTTGGGTCCTTGCACTTACCAGGCAGGCTCTTACACCACCAAAATTTCCCAGTCCATTCATGTTTAAATAATTTACACAGTCAAGATTGCATAAAAAATTCATTATAAGGATACTGCTGTGTGTATGTAATATTGCTTTTACTAAAAATAATTCAACTGATAGAGATATATGTATGATAAATTATGCTTCTCGTTGTATAGAGAGATTCCATTATACAAAGAAAGCTATTTACATGTAATATTGTTTTTATTAGGGATGATTCAATTGATAGGAATTTATGATAATTTAAATTGAGCATTCTGTTTTATGACACTTATTGCTTTTAAATTTTAATGTAACATACAATAACCCAATTGGATAGGTGCTTGCTAAGAATGATATAAATTCTTCTGAGTGAATATATTACCCAAAGGTCAAACCACTACTGCTAAATGCTGAATATTCCACTGCCCAGCTACATGAGAGCATGAAGTATTAATTCACATAAGCAATAAAAGCAACTTCCCTGAACCCCTGTCTAACAGGTCTAATATATTAACCATTCCTTGAAGCAGACTAGGTTTAAGGATATGTACTTTTGAAACACTTCTATGTGACATTTAGTGTTTAAAAGAAAAACATGATTGTCAGCACATAGAAAAGTCATTATTCTAATTAGAAAAATAGTGGAGTCCAAGATTTGTTTCACAAATCAATATTTAATTAGTAATGTGTCAAACTTCAGATGTACATATAGCTGGCTAAAATGAAATATCTGTTTTTCATTTCTGTATCTGTGAAGAATATGTCACAAAAAAAACAAACATGAAATTACATACTCAGATGGAGCTGGACGACAGCCAGCCACTTTCTTACTGTGACCTCAGTAGGGGAATCCTGTCATTAGGTTTCTCAGAAAGGCGTGGTAGCTTTTATCATTTGTATAATTGACTTATATGCATAATTAAAAGGACTTAACAGGGATGAAATCAAACTACACTTTTTGTGACTCTTTAGAGTTCATGATTTTCTTAAATAAGAATAAACATTCATGAGGAATTCTAGTTTGGTGTTGTTTATGTGCTTTCACACATTTATAGGATTGCTGTGGATAATGAAACTGTTACTTTTCTTTCTCTTTAAAAGTAAACAGAAAAAAAAAGAAAGAAAAGTAATCAGCATTAAGGTTAGATGAAGCTCCCAGCATGGAGTAAGTTAGATGTAAAAAGTGAAAACTGGCAGGGGAGATGGCTCAGTGGAATAAGTGCTTCCCTGGCAAGTGCAAGGGCCTGAGTTCACCCCTAATTCAAAAAAAAAAAAAAAAAAAAGTGAAAACTTACAATGAGAAAAGAAATAATCTCAGATTTTGAACTACATGAAGAAACTGTCATCATTACTATCCCATTGCTGAGACATACACCATATACCCACTATTTAAAGGAGGAAACACTGATTCTATTTTCATGATTTATTCAGGTGTCAGTCCACAGCAGGAGTGCTTCTAGGCAGGGTAGTATGCAAATGAGTGCAGGTGAAGGAGAAACAGCTCTGGGCAAGGCAGCAGAAAGTAAGGGGAAGGACCAGAGAGAGGCAGGGAGAGGGAGAGACAGCGTGAGCTAGAGGGAGGGGGAGAAATCGAGGGAGGGAGGAAGAGGAAAGAGGGAGAAGGAGTGAAGTGGATAAAGGGATGGAGGGAGGGAGAGGGAGTGAGGAGGGTAGGAAGGAGGGAGACAGAAGGAGGGGGAGGAAGCAGGAGTGAGAGAGGGAGTGAAGGAGGGAGGGAAAGAGGGGGAGAGAGGAAGTGAGGGAAGGGAAGAGATGGAGGGAAGAAAAGGGAGGGAGGAAAAAGAAGGGAGAGAGAGAGAGAGAGAGAGAGAGAGAGAGAGAGAGAGAGAGAGAGAGAGAGAGAGAGACAGAGAGGGAGGGAAGGGAAGGAGGGTTGGAAGGAGGGAGGGGAAGGTGGAAGGATGATAGGGAGGGAGATAGATTCCAGGATCTGTCTCCATCCTCTCACCTCCAAAATCACATTTAGCTATTCTTTCATTAGTGCACATGTGTTCATTAGTGCTCATGTGTTCTTAGAGCCTCCCTAAAGCTCCTCCCATGAGCACCTGAGGCTTTAGGGAACAACCTCAGGGTGTAGCCTGTAGTAGAACAGATAATTTTATAGATATTTTGATGCTCTTATTGTTAATTTTCTCTTTCAGAAATATCAGATAGATAGATAGATAGATAGATAGATAGATAGATAGACAGATTATTCCATTTTATTTTACTTAAATGCATCAACTAAGAGGCCCAGGATACAGCTCAGTTGCACAGCACCTGCCTGGCAAGCACAAGGTCCTGAGTTCAATACCTGGCATCAAAACACATATGCATACATACATACATACATACATACATATGCACATACATGCATTAATTAAAATATAAGCTAATTAAAATTACTCAGTGTATGTTTATCAATTACTACTACTATGCTGGTTTATGTGATAGCTTCTACTTGCATGTAACCTGTTCTACAAATTCTGATACGTCAGGAAAGTCAAAGCCAAGACAAGTAAGTCTGACAGAGGAGATCCCCGGGATCAGAAGTGAGCCTCTCTCATCACTATGTTGTGTGAACTTCCTCATCCTTTAAAAGCATCCTTTATCTACCCTCCTTCATGCCTCAAACACATAAAGTAGTAGCTTTTCTTTCAAAACATCTTTGCTGTTATTACATGTTTTTGTTTATTTATGTAGTGTAGAAGAAACAAAGATGGGGAGAAAGCAGACAGGCATATCCTAATTATATAAAATGCTTGTGCTTAAGAAGACTGCAAGTTGTGGTTCAAAGCAAGAGTTGTTCAAGGGCATTCATTTCAGCAACCCTAGGGAAATCAGGGCTCCTTTCTGCCAGACCCATCACACTGAAAATTCCTTCAGGATACTTGCTGTAAGTCCATAAATTTGCTTAGTTGTTAAAGTAAAGGGCAGAAACCTAATCTTAAGATTAAACAAAAGATAGGGAGAATTCAAAGAATGTTTAGATCAGCTTTCTTAACATTTGTTTTTTAAACTGAGCTCATATATTTCACTTATAAAATAGATCATTTTTCTTCTGGGGGATGATGGGCCATTCTTTTTTCCCCTAACATAAGACCAGAAAAAAAAAAAAAAAAACTTCTCATAGACTTACAAATTGCTTAAGTTTCCAAACTCATAAGAGAGAAAATTAATGTTTCTAATTAAAGAAAATAATGTTTTTCATTTCTATGAACATATGAACTTCACTCACATGTATTTTTCTGTCCTGAACACAACCCTCTGAGCTGCTTGTGGATTAGTCCTGAAAATTATATGAACATTGTGGGGTAACAAGATTTACAACAATACCTGTAAAGTAAGAAGTACTTGATACACATTTGCATTTTATATTGTCATACTTTTTTATTTTCATGAAGCTTGGATAAATAGAAAAAATATGGTATAGGAACAGAAAGATGCAATTGATACCTTTCCACCCATTAGAAACCTGACAAAAAGATTTTTTGAAAGCATAATCAATTGACTTATTCATAGCTTTATCTTACATGGCAGCTTTCAAAGAAAACTTTATTTTTATGTTAAAATTTGATCGTGAGTGAGCAGCTTCGTAGAAATATGATTATGCAAAACTGATCTGATCCAATGTGATGGGCTAAATGGGGGAAGCTACTGAATGTTGTCCAGATTTTGTTTAACTTTATTCATATATGTTTATAGCATACAATGATCACATTCATTGTACACTACAGGGAATTATTATATACATTTTATACTGTAAGGAATTGGTGCATGTTATATATTTCATTTATTTTTCCCTTTTCCTGTGCTCCTTTATTAGCATTAGATTCATCCACTCATATGTAAAACCTTATAAAATTAATTACATATAGAAATACAAAATCAAGCTAATAGTAAAAAGAATCAAAACAGAAAAGGCTACAGTAATAAGTCAAGCTTCTTTTTTAGATACATTATCTGTGTTGCACTACAATTTTTTTTTATTTCTATGTTCCTATTATCTATCTTTTATTTTATACATCATACATAACTTTCATGTAAGAGAAACTATGTAATCTTTAAGCTCATGTATCTGAATTATTTCACCTGAATTTATGGCCTCAAGGTACATCTTTTTTCTACAAATGACTCACAGGTCTCTCCCTCCCTATAGCAGAGCTGTGTCCATTGTACATAAATACCACACTAACTTCTCACATTCATCTGCTGATAGGTACATAGCTGTTTCCAAGGTTTAGTTATTACGAGTTGGGTTACTGTCAACAAGGGCATTCATACATCACTGTGTCTATTTTGTTTCCTTAGAGTATGTGTACAGCTTATAAAACTATCTTCTGGTATTTCTTCACTGTGATATAAAGTTAGTTAAAACTCTGAAAAGAAAACTGAACTTCTCTGTCAGTCCACCAGGATTTCTAATGCTGCTGATGTCTTGCCTGGGAGAAATGACATTAGGCTTATCTATACATATGATGAAACTATCATAGAGTACAAAATATTTCATAATACAAGTACGGTGGTATTTTACAACTAGAAGAAGCCAGGGATAGAGCTCAGCAGCACAAAACCTGCCTGGTAAGTGTGATACCCTGAGTTTGATTCCTGATATAAAAAAGTATTTAAACAAGAAGACAAGTTCATATCATTTCTTCCAAATATTTTCACAAAGTTACAGTTTTAATACAGGACCATTCATTTTCTAGGAAAATAAGGAGTAAGTTGATTCTATTTTCAGTCATCTCATTCTAAATATTATTAAATCCTTAAAATTAATTTTCACATAATTCCAGATTTCTTGACCTGATCCACAGGGAAAATTGCTATGTAATTCTTTTCTCGGTGTATTTCTGTGAGCGTACAATGTTAGACAGTATTTTAAATCAGCATCTATTTACTCTTCTAGTACTACATTGTATAGTAAAAATAAGTTTGAGAAATACCATGCTTTCCTTTAGATTTTTCATCTGAAATCTTAAACTTGATTCTATACGGTGTATGTGTTTATATTTTAAATTCATTCAAGAAAACATCCATTAGGAGATAAAAGCTTTTAAATTGCTCCTTCAAACTTACTATTCCCAGGATGAAGTGAATGAGATGAAGGGAGGATATATATATATAAGACTGTCATTTTCTCTTTTTCTTTTTCTATGTGGTACTGCGGACTGAACTCAGGACCTTGTGCTCGCCTGACCCCAGACAGAATATATGTTACTTTATTCTCATTGGTTATTTCTCTCATTGCTTGGATAAAATACCTGAACCTAGAATTAGGGAAGGAAACATTTATTTAGCTCAAGTTTGTGACAGTTTCAGCTAGCTCCAATGCAGAGTGGCGCATGGCAGAGGGCAGAAGTTCATGGCTGCGGAAAAGTGCAAAACAGCAAGAACCAAAGGGACAAACAGCTCCAGAGAAATGTCTCTCCCTTCCTTATATTTCATTCAGGCTATGTGCTGCAGGGCCAGTGTAGCACTCACACCCACAGTCCCAGCATTGGATCTTGAATTAATCAGAAACTCTAGAGGATCTTGCAAGACTGCCTGAAGCTTTGGGTGGACAACTAGAAACAAGTGTGTGTGTGTGTGTGTGTGTGTGTGTGTGTGTGTGTGTGTGTGTAATATTAGTTAGTAGTCATGGAAGAAGAAACCAATCAAGACTGTGTGCTCATATTTCAATCACTTTCCTGGCAATTAAACTACGAAGCGAATGCATTCTGGTACGCAGGGAACAAAGATGGAGGCCCTACTAGTAGGGCAAAAAAAGGGCAAGGAAGAGGAGAGGACACTGGCAAAGCAAAGCCAGAAGAGCAGGGGGATCAGCTTTTATGGAAAGGATTTATTTTGGTGCAATGAAGATAATTATTATTAGGCAAAATATTTTTTTAAGGTGAGACAAATGAACACCCAAAACCAGATATATTAAAAATTCACCTGCAGACTTATAGGGTGAAATCTTAAGTAATGCATTTATAAACAGAAGATGAACTCTCAAGGTAGTGGTCAGTACCATACTGAGGGATGCAGGCCGTGTTCCAGGTCTGTTTTGCTTTGTTCTGTTTTGTCCTTGACACTTGTCTTTTTGGTTTTCCAAGTAGATAACGCATATTGCATGGCCTTAAAGTGGTTATTATACATGTGTGTAATATCAATGTTATATTTACTCCCCAGGCTTTTCATATTGTAGATATAATTTAGTACTTCTTGGGGCTCCCCCTGGTAACTTACAGATACAAGCTGATCATATAGTTATGCTAAGGATAATTGCTTGAGAGCAGTTAGTTTATTTTAATGCATAACAGAAAATTAAACGCACTTTTTCAACTGTTAGCATACTTTTGTGACCTGTGTCCAGGAAGTGTGTTCATCTTGGGGAAACTGATAAGTATATATTTCACAACTAAAGCCTTTGAACGCCTTCTAGTCCCAGATTTTTTTCCCCATCTTTTCAAAGAACTAACTACTTGATGCATTGTTTGTACTTTTTAGCATCAATTTCATTAATTTTTGTTCTTTTCTTTATAACTTCCTTTGTTCTATTAGTTTGCAATTGATATCATTCTTCTTTTGCTAGTATCTGGACATGAATCATCACATTATATATTTGAGGTCACTCTATTATTTTATGTGTACATTTACAATTTCAACCTTCCCCTTGAGAACTTTGTGTCCCATAGATTTTGATATGATGTGCTTTTATTGTCACTGGACTCTATGAACTGTTTTATCTCTTCTCTGATTTCTGGGATTTATTGATTATGCATTAAAATATTAATACATCTCCATGTGTTTGTAAATCTCTGTGCTTTTTTTGCTATTGATTTTTAACTTCACTCAGTTATATTCCACTAGAATACATGAGATTAATTCAATGCTTTTGTATTTATTTAAGCGTAAAAGGTCTAGTTTATGGTTAAAAAAGGCTTATGCTGGAAAACTTTTGGTATGATGATAAGAAAAATAGTTATTTTGTTGTTTTTGGATTCAACATGGTAGGTACCTATTTGTTTTTTCAGTTGTGTAGCTTAACTCTATGTTTACTTGCTGATTTTGTCTATTTCATCTAAGTTTTATAATGAGGTTTGAAAGATCCCAAAGATTTTATGAATGTCTTTATTTTTATTAAATAAAGTTGGCTACAACCATATTCATAGATACTAGCCTTTATTATCATTATCATTTCTGTTGAGTCATTCTCTTCACTGGTACATAGCAGTAATTTTTTTGTCAGTTTTGGCTTGAAGCCAGCTATATCTGAGATTAGATAGTTGCAATCATTAATAGGAGTAAAATCATCAATAATAATAGAACAAAAGGTTGTTTATTCACACACAATATGAACCAACAATAGCTACAACTATGCCACTCTGGGCAATAGGAAAGTTGTCTGAACTATTAATAAATACAAACCAAATATTGACTTACAGTAAATATCAAGTAAAAGCAATAAGGATGACATCATTAAAAATAGAAACCAATTCAGCAAGAAAAGGAGGGAGCCAAATAAGAATTAATGGAGTTCAATTGCAATAATAATAAAAAAGAAAGAGATGGGGGAAGTTGATAAAATAAATAAAATTTGAATAAAGGAAAGAGAGGCAATACAAGGAGAAAAAGTGAGAAAAAATATCTTATTAAAGCATAACAATTAATAAAACTATATAAAAGTAATATTAAAAGAAAAATGAGACCAAATATTCTCCTACCTGTTTGGTTTGTTTCCAGGGCTGATGTTATTGAAATCTTTCTGATGTGGGGAGGATAACGAGTCACCACGTGATTCTTCTTGGTTTTGATGCTTACCCTGCCCCTCCTTTCATCCTGGTCCGCGGTATGCTCTCTGTCCTGGGGCAGTATTCACTCCAGCAGCTCTTAGTGTTTGTGTTACTTCTATATACCCCAAATCACTGTCATTTCTACCTGGTTTTATAGCCTGTGCGCTTATGTGGTGAAGCTCTACACTCATGAATTCCATGCCTATGCAATTAACTTGCATTTCTGGTCACATTGGCAGGTGGAAAAAGCAAACAGCCTTCTGAGCTCTTGAAATAGAGAGCAAGCCAGACTAGTCAGCCTACTGAGCTTAATTTTAGCACTTTGCAACCCAGCTGTTGCAGAAAACCACACACACACGCAGCCTGGTGTCCATCTGCGCAGAGGGCAGGACCACTGTGTTGCTTCCTGGAGCTCCTTGATCTTCTCCAGCACCGACTGTCCCTTGTGGCTGTCTGCCCACTGCACCCCTGGCGACTAGTAAGGTGACCACAGAAATGCTGAGATGTATTTTTCTGTAACTTTTGACTCGTTTAAAGAATAAATCTTCTGTGCTCGCTTCGGCAGCACATATACTAAAATTGGAACGATACAGAGATTAGCATGGCCCCTGCGCAAGGATGACACGCAAATTCGTGAAGCGTTCCATATTTTTTTGTGTCTGAGCAACTACTTTGAAGATAAGAATATGTAATAGAACAACTATTCTTAATTTTCTATCACTGTTTTGAAATTTTTTATTTTATTGTTATTTATTGTTTTGTTTTTGCTTTTATGGTATTCTTATTTTGAAAATAAGCTTTTTATTTTTTTAAACTATTATCATACTCTTTTAAAAATATTTTTTAAAAGTAAAAAAGATAAGGATAAATTAAGGTTTACTGAAAGCAAGCACTAATATTCAATTATTTGTCCAATCTTGCACAACTGTATCTGTTAATCTGAGCAATAAATTTCATTGTAAAAATAGGTAATACAAAAAAAAAAGAATAAATCTTCTGATTATATTGCTCCGAAATAGCGGGACAAAGAACTGAATTCCTTCTCCGACATCAGGCTGCGCTGCAGTCAATTTCAAAGTAAAATCCCACAGTATATTTCCAGCTTGCAATAAAAAGAGACTTCTCTTGAAGCTTTCACAGTTGGTTCATTGTTTTTTTTCCTGGGGCTACCAACCCTCTCTGAGATGACTTTGTGTTTGAAGAGTTTATCAGTCTGTGTTTAGCTGAAAAACAGATACAACGACTTCAAGTATATAAATATATAGAAATACAGAAGATTGTCCTACAAAGTCACCCGAAGTTGAACGTGAAAGAGGGCAGAGGTTCTGACTGCACACTGGAGACTGAGGATCTATAGTTGAAGGTCTGGAGGTCATTGCAGTGTCCTGAGTGAGTCTGTATCATGACATTGATTGGTCTGTAAAGAATGGTTGAAGAAATTGCACGGGGAGCGGAAGAGTGTGTACTGGAAGCCAGGGGATGATATCCAAGGCAAAGGTGAACACTGGAGCTCCTGTGGAGAAACATAACCCGATCTGCCCTTCTTCATTTCTCCTTTAAATCTTCCAGGCAAGGAGCAGCCAAGAGTTGCTGGGCCAATTTAGCTCACCGTCTCTTACTCAAGTAGCCACAGTCACATCACAAGAAGAGAGGACCTCTACCCAAAAAGCTGGAGTTAGCGTTGATACTGGAAAGTTATTTTCTTTTCTTTGTACTGTCTTCAGTTTCTCTGTGGTCTCTAGCTTTCCTACTGTGCCCTGTTAAGCTGTGCTTTCTTTTAAGCTCTTCTTGAAGAGCTTTACTTCTTTCAGCTCTCGCTATGATGTTGTTTTCATGACTCTGATTGCAGGTCCCAGGGATGTTATATTTTGCTGCTGATCATTCCTCTGCCATTTTAAAGCTCAAATTTAAATGAATTTATTTAAGAATACAGAATAATGACAGAAAAAAGCATTAAAAATGATAAAAAATTTCACTAAACAAAGTAGTAGGAAATCAACAAGGTTGCTGTATTTCATGATGTTATCTTCATATTAGTTGTTTAGGTTACTGGCAATAAACATGTAAGATGGTTTAAAGAAAAAATAAAACAAAACAATAATAAAAAGTTGCATGAAAATTAAAAGAAAAAGAACAAATAATGAAAAGAAAAAAATTAAGCATTAACTACTCCTTTCAAAAGACCAGCAGAAATCAGCATTACAATTATCTAAACTAAAATAAATTTAAAATGAATTCAGAGATTATCCTATTGATGACATCCAAAGTTAAATTTTGTCTCTTTAAGATGTTTAAGACATGAAAATATTGATTTTATTGAGGAAAATAAATATATATGCATCAAATGTTCATGATTCATCTTTGAACATATACTTGACATCATTAAGGAAAAAATCGATCATTTTTGAGAGATCAAATCAAAAGTGGTGTTTTATGTATTATCACCATAACAATATTAGTCTCTAAATGTGTAAATATTGTTACTTTCTTATCAATTATTAAGGTATTTAATGAATATTAATGAGACTTATAGAAGATCTTTGTCATTACTAAAGAAATGGAAAAAAATTGTCTTACTGCACAAAAAACTTATTTAAATAATAATGCAATTTCTTATGTAGCAAGCATTTTTGTTGGATTGAATAGAATCTGTCAAAATCATTATACTTTATATATTATGTCATTGCTCAATAATTTGAAATAATTGAGAATATTGTAAGGTTTCAGCGTTGACGTGTAGTTTTGTTAACTTCCTTGGTGAAAGTTTAGTTTTCAAATGCACATTATTTATACTTCAGCATTAACCATCCAAGAAGCCTAATGTGCATGTTTTTTAGGACGAGAATAACAAAGTAATCCAAGGAATCAGGGAGATGACTCAGTAGAATAAGCCATTCCCTGGAAGCTCAAGGCCCTGAGTTCAATCTCCGGTTCTGCCAAAAAAAAAGTAATCCAAAAAGAACAAATGATACTTAAGTATTTTGACTTGCATTTAGCCCTTAAATTAAAAAATAATATTTTAATTATATATTTTTAAATGGACTTCATTTTACTTAGGCTTCCTTACAACTACATTTACTTCTCATGTGTTATGATATTTTGAAGATTTTTTTTTTTTGATGGTACCAAGGATCGAACTCAGGCCAGCACTTATTCCACTGAGCTATCTCCCTGACCCCCAGGATATTTTGGTAATAGTAGCAGTATAGGAAGTCCCTTCACAGTGGAAACAACGTGATATATATTTTAGCTGGACCTCCATAGAGAGTGGTGTGTGTCTTAACTACTATGTACTGAAGGATATTATACTTGATTATGCTAACTTAGGAACAATCATAATAGAAATATTTTCATCATAGCAATCAGGAGTGCCAAGTCAGATCCCAGCTCTTCACTCCAAGCAAGCTGATTCATAGTACATCCCAGTATAGTCCGCTTAGTTTTCAGTGTGGAAATTTTCCTGAAAATCTTATTTAAATTTTATTTTTTGTGTTTTGGACAAGGTTTATAGGGTCAACAGGGTCTCACTAGGTAGATCAGACTCACAGTGATTCTCCTGTTTTCAGCCTCCCAAGCTCTGGGATTATAGGCATGTGCCACCATACCCAGTCTCAATCTCCAAAATCTTAAGTTTTAATCAATGATTGTTAGTATCATTTAGCTTATTGGGTAAGAAGCATACATACTAGAGATAGCAAAATATTAGAGCTATAAATTTTTGTGGATACAGTAAAAATCTTTATGGCATCAAAACATTTAAGGAGTCTTTTTATATCCCTGAACAATTTATAAAATACCTAGATTTCTATACATTGTTTCTATACATTGTTTAATAGATTTCTATACATTGTTTAATAAGTAGACAAGGAATCACACTGGTCAAATTCATAATTTTTCAACATATGACACTTAAATTCATAAATTATGTCACATGATCACTAGTATTGTGTTCCTTTCAAATTTCATTTATTCTACAAATGGCTAAGATGATGGCCCTACATTTTCCTCAGAAACCTAGCACCTAATGTCACACAGAATTTATAGAGAAGAGCAGTAACACTTAGAAACTAAAATTTAAGAATCACGCTGAAAGGACACATAATCGATTCTGCAGGAGGTAGTATAATAATTAAATTAATATGAAATGAAAACACATTGGAAAGTGTTATTCATATGGAAGAGGAGTGTGAAATTTAAGCCAAAAGATAATAATTACAAGTGCAACGAGCCGAGTTCGATCACCAGTCCCGCATGCCATGATGGCTCCAGAACCCGGGCACGCCGTGCCAGCCACCAAAACCAGGAGTGGTCATGCATGCCTGTAATCCCAGCACTGGGGAGGCTGAGACAAGACAAGACAATCATTACGAGTCCAAACTGCATTGTGAGACCCTGTACCAAATAGATAGATAGATAGATAGATGGATAGATAGATAGATAGATAGATACATAGATAGATATAATTTTTTTAAAAAGACACATAAACCTCTTGAAAAATTCTATCATTTAATAATCAAATGGTAGCAACTTTTCTAAGATGGAACTCAAAAAACTACATAATTATGATGGCATGTTTAATTAGCTTAAACATTTTAAATGACTGAAGCACTAACAAGCCTCTCAAATTTGGAGTATTTGCAAGATTACTCTGAATCTCATGTAGAAAATGAATCAAAAAAGAAATTCAACAGAAAATTATTTTTTTTCAGCAATTCAAGTGAACATTCAGAAATTAAAAATAGTAAGTTGATATAGGAGTAACACATTCTGAGTCCTTCAAATTCAAATTTAGAATCTGTGACTATAACCAAGAGGCATTTAACTGGAAGCCATATATTAGAAATGAAAACTGAATTCATGTAAGTTGATGCAATTTCATGGGAATATTAATCATGAGAATTAAAAAGTCAAGCACAGAATTTTTAAGATTGCTATTATACTATGTAGAAAATAGATGAGAAAAAAGAACCAAAGGAATGGGAAATCAGAAAGAAAGACAAGATCAATTGTACTGTTACGTGAAAAATCAGTGAAAGAAAGGGTTTATAAACAACCCAAAGTAGTTCATACTTTTGAGACTCTGGATTTAGCTGATAAAGAGCAAATAATGCTG
>NW_004524764.1:2147982-2154821 GCF_000260255.1 Octodon degus | reverse complement strand
TGTATTATAAAACCAAGCATGTTAAACAACTTAAGTGTTCATATAAGTGAATCACTGGTTTTCAATAATTAGTTTTATTTTTTAATATAAATTAAACTTAACATAATAATCTGCAGTTCTGGGACAGTGAGATAGTTCAGCAGACTAAGTGCCTGCTAAGAAATGTGTAAGGTTCGTGGTTCAATCTCTGGCACCACATGCTGCACTGGCCCTACCCCTGGCATGTTGAGCCTCTGACCCAGTCCAGGTGTGGTGGTGCATGTCCACAATCCCAGCACTGTGGAGGCTGAAAGCAGGAGGATCACTGAGTCTGAGCTGCTGAGTGAGGCCCTGCACAAAATACATTAAAAAATAATAATCTGCAGTTCTATCAATGTGGTTTCAAATTCAGAATCTTATTTGTTTTATAGATAAACAATTTTCATGAGGTTTGGTACCTGGTTTCCTTTATCCACTTATCAATTAATGTGTAGTCACTTGTTTGTATTTCTGAGAACTCCGAGTACGGCTGCAATAAAAATAAGAGGTCATTGTAACTTCTGGCACACTATTGTTTCATTTCTTTTTAATATACTCAGGAGTGGGATTTCTAAAACATATGCTAGTTCTTTTATTCTTTGAGAAAACTCCATTTTATTTCTTATAATGGCTGTAGTAGTTTACATTACCAGCAACAGTGTGTGAAGATTCACTTTTCTCCACATCCTCAACAGTTATGTTTAATCTTTTGGAAGAAGGTATCCTGTAATTGATTACTAAACTAAAAGTGACTTCATTGATAGTTTTGGATGTAAAAAGTAAGTTAAATAATGCTGGGAAAAAATCTATTAAAATTACAAACAGTCACAATAAAAGGAAAAATATGAGGAAAGTTTATTCTTATTAATACTCTATCAGACAAACATAAGAAGCCCAAATAAACAAAAAATTTGTGGAAAACAAGAACAAAAGAAAAAAAATCAAAGAAATAATGTATTGAAAAACTAGTTTTAGTTTAAAAAGGAAAACAATATAGACACAATCTTTTTCTTTATTTATTTACGTTTTTATATTTTATGTATTTAGTACAGGGTATACAGGGTCTCACTAGGTAGATCAGACTCATAGTGATCCTCCCATTTATGCCCAGTCTCAATCGTCTTCTCAGTGTGCACCAAGGGTGGAGACGGAATGGCAAACAGAGCACTCATCCCCAGTCCCTGTGCTCAGCCTACACAGGCACTTTAGTCCCCTGAGTCATCTGGCCAGGTCAATATAGACAAATTCTTAGCCAATAATATCTAAGAAAGGAATGAGAAGACCCAGAATTGATACAATCAGAAATGAAAAAGGTGAAATCCCAACAAAAACTAGCAAAACCATGTTTATTTACTAACTACTGAACAAAATTTATGTCAATACATTGGAGTGGATATAGGAAAAATCCTAGATACATATGAATTACCAAAATTAAAATGAAAAAAACTTCAAAAACCTTAATAATACAATAATACCCAATGAAATTGAAGCAATAATAATAATAATAATAATAATAATAATAATAAACCTGTGAAGTAAAAAATGCCCAGGTCCTGATGAACTCATCGCTGAATCATATAAAAAAATTCATGGGAGTTCTTTTATTCACACTTCTCACAATCTTGAAATCATTCCTGGAAGCTTCTATTACCATGATTCCAACGCAGACATGGATTCAACCAAGGAAACTATCATTATTAGCAGACGACATGATACTTTACTTGAAATACCCAAAAATTGCACCAAGAAGCTGCTAGAATTGATACACAAATTCAGTAGCATAGCAGGATACAAAGTCATTACCCAAAAGTCAATAGCATTCCTCTACACAGATAACAAACACATGGAGAGGGAACTTAGACAAACAATACCTTTTACAATAGCACTGAGGAAAATGAAATACCTTGGAAGTGAACTAACTAAAGAAGTCAAAGATCTATTCAATGAAAATCACAGTACTCTGAAAAAAGAGATCACAGAGGATTTCAGAAAATGGAAAGATATTCCCTTCTCTTGGATAGGAAGAACCAACACTGTGAAGATAGCCATACTCCCAGAATTGTTGTACAGATTTAATGCAATCCCTATCAAACTACCACCAACATATGTCACAGACCTAGAGAAATCATACCTAAAATGTATTTGGAACCAGAAAAGACCTAGAAAGGCATAGGCAATCCTGGGAAACAAGAACAAGGCAGGAGGCATTACAATTCCTGATTTGAAATTATACTACAAATCTACTGTCATAAAATCAGTATGGTATTGGCAAAAAAATAGACCTAAGAATCAATGGAATGGATGAGAAGATATGGAAGCCTCTACAAACACACTCAGCCACTTTATCTTTAACAAAGGAACCAAACATGCTTACTGGAAGAAAGACAGCCTCTTTAACAAATGCTGATGGAAAAACTGGCTCTCTACATGCCAAAAAGTAAAACTTGAACCAGGTCTATCACCAGACACTAAGCTAAAGTCAAAATGGATTAAAGATATAAACATTAAAAAACAAACACTAAATCTCCTGGAAGAGAAAGTAGGAGGAACTCTTTAAGACATAGGGGTAGGCAAAGAGTTTATGAACAAAAATCAAATAGCATGGGTAATACTTGAAAGAATGAACAGCTGGGACCTCCTCTTATTGAGAAGTTTTTGCACTTCAAAAGAAATTACCAACAAAGTGAAAAGACAATCCACAAATATGGAAAAAAATCTTGACTAATAAGCACTCAGACAAGGTCTGCTCTCTAAAATTTATAAAGAACTAAAAAGCATTAGGGCCCCAAAATTTGAAGACCCAATCCAGAATTGGACACCCGAGATGAACACACACTTCTCAGAGGACAAAATTAAAGAAGCAAAAAAATATACAAAAAATGCTCCACATCACTAGCCATCTGTGAAATTCAAATTAAAACAACAAGATACCATCTCATCCCAGAAAGAATGGCTATCATAAAGAAATCAACCAACAACAAATATTGGAGAGTCTTTGGGGGAAAGGAACCCTTCTCCACTGATGGTAGGAATGTAGACTGGTGCAACCATTATGAAAATCAGTGTGGAGACTCCTTAAAATACTAGAACTGTAAATCCCATTCAAACTAGCAATCCCCTTACTGGGGATTTACCTGGAGGAGCAGAAAATGTCACATCATAGTGATATATGTGTACTTATGTGAATTGTAGCTCAATTTGTGATAAATCTTGAAAACAACCAAGATGCCTCTCATCTGAGAAATGGATGAAAAAGATGTGGCATCTTTGTACAATGGAGTATTACTCAGCTGTAAAGAATGATAAACTCAAAGCCTTTATATTTAAGTGGATGCCACTTGAAGATGCACTCATAAGTCAAATAAACCAGACCTCATGTATAAATATTGTACAGTCTCCCTAGTATAAGAATTCAAAAGAAGAAATAAAAATAGAAAGTTATAACACAATTAAAAGTAAAGTTGCAACAAAATTAAAAGTGAGAACTTGAGGATTAGACAACGAAGAGAGGGCAAGGAGAAAAGGTAGGAAACATGACAGAGGCAAAGTCATACATTTATTTGCACAAGATGGTTAAGGCAATATCCTGAGAATCTTCAGCATGTTTTTGAAGCTAGCAGTTGATTGGTAGGATTATCGCCCTCACTCACTATCTATGCTGATTCCTGTGAGCTAAGTAATTGCACTGAAGATAGAAATGTGTAACAGTAGGGTCATACTTGGAATGTCTGTTATTCTGTTCTTCTAAATACAAATTGCTTCTCATGACATAACAATTACTGCTATATTGTCTCTCAAGTAAATTTTTGAATGTCAGTGGACTATCATGCTACAATGCTGTATACGGTTAGATTTTGGGATGACAGAAAATGTGCCTAAGGAGAGTCACATGGAGAGAAAATATTTTCTCAGGCTTTCACAGGGAGCCAATTTGTCAAGCAATGGCCATGAGTCATCCACCTGGCTGACACTGACAAAGGATCTAGAAACTGTGGCACAGGGTTTCAGGATAAATCCTGAGGGGATTTGACTGACCTTGTCAGATACAAAAGTTACATTTCTTGTTATATAGATCTTGCTTTATCTTGATCTTTACCATCAAGAAGAAAAGTATGAAAGGTAAAGCCATGTTAATAGGCTGAGATGTGAAAGGCTCAAGACAACAACTTCTCACATTGCCAGTCTTATGGAAAACCCACCATTATTATGGACTACTGGACTATATTGGAATATTTTGCTGAATTCATGCACCTACAATATTTAATTACCAAAGGAATATCTTTCTCTGACAAAACTAAACAAAAATGGGCATACAAATGAAGGACTATTTTGTAACTTTATATTCAAAATAGTTACGATAGATATATAACTACCTTCTCTTAATTCAATGAATAGAGAGATTTGTTATAATAGTGTTTACGGACAGGATATCGTGTCTGCATCTTATACAATGAATAACCACTAAGAAAACAAACAATATGCAATGTATTAATTATTGAAACTTTCCTACCAATTGGTTTTGAACCTGTCTTGTTTCTCAATAAAATTATTAAAAAATAAAAAAGTAAAATAAATACATAATTTGTGGAACATTATCTTTTCTCCATGGAAATTATCTTGTCTAGACCCATATATCTCACAAAAGATTAAGCTAAGTTCAAAACAGTTCAAAACGTTTAGAAAGAAACATTTAGTCTTCTGGAAAACAAAATGTTTAAAACTCTTGAAGACATAGGCATAGGCAAAGACTTTCTGAACACAATCCCAGAGGAACAAGAAATAGTATCAAGAATCAATAAATGGACTATATTAAATTTAAAAGCTTCTGCAAAGCAAAAACAGCAACCACCAGAGTAATGAGTCAATCTAAAGAATGGAAAAGTATTGTTTTTCTGGTCCAGCCTACGAGAGACCTCAGTGGACTAAGCACCTGCTTGAGAAAGCACAGGAACTGGGCTTTGATACTGGGGTTTGTCGCCACATGTAGCTCACACCCCACCCCAGAGCCCACTGAGTGGGCCACTGACACTGGGCATGGTGATGCATACCTATAATCCCATCACTGGGGAGGCTGAAAACACAAAGCTGCATGTTAAGACCCTGTACCAAATTCATAATAAATAAATAAATACTTAAAAAAGTAATAATTATTTTGGCCAATTATTCCTTGGGTAGAGGACTAATATCTAGAACATATAAAGAATCCCTAAAAGGTAATCTCCCCAGGTAAGGCTTAATCAAAATATGAGCAGATGAAATGAGTAACATTTTCAGAAGTACAAATGGACAACAAAAAAATTGTTCATTGCTGAACCCTAGAGAAACAAATAAAATCAAGACTATGATTATATTTTACTTTAATTAGAATGGCTTTATAAAAAAAAAACATAATGACAAATGCGAGTGAATCTGTGGAGAAAAGAAAGTTTCTGTACTGCTCATACTAATGTTAATTAGTACAATCAGTATGGAAATCCTCACAGATCATCAGAAAGCTCCCAGTCGCTGTTCCTTTTGACCTTGCTATTCTTTTACCAGGTGCCTTCCAAAAAGAGATAAAGACATCATATTCAATCATGCAGACATACAAATGTTTATAGCAACCCAACTTATATATTTCCTTAAACATAAATATGAATTAATTAACAAAACTAGTTCTACCAAAGTTTTCTGTTAAATAATACAGAAAAACCAATTCATAATAGCTAAATCTTAGAATCAGCACAAACTTTCATGAATAGTTGAACAGGTAAAGAAAATGTGGCATTCACACAATGAAATACTTCTTTGTCCACAAAGGATAAACATGCGTCATTGTAGAGAACTTGATGCACCCATACTATCAAATGAGTTAAACCAGACAACAAGCTTATAAAGAAACCCAAAATATAAATATAGAGCAAAATAAGTGTCAATATCTAAAAAATGAGGAAATTTGAAATTGCAACCTCAAGATTATTAATGTGTACTTTATTTTAAACTGACAAAACATTCATATTATATAAATTTTATTGAGCAATATATAGTTCTCCGGAAGGTTCTATCACAAAATATCATATTTTATCCACATTGTATCATATTTTAAGGTATTGCATGTTATGTATTTTCATAAAAATAAATATGAATTAATTAGCAAAACTAGTTCTACCAATGTTTTCTGTTAAATAATACAGAAGAACCAACCTTTGGAAGCCATATAGAAATTATTTGTGACAGTGACAGCAAAAAGACAATAACAAACCCTATGAATAATAATAATACTGGTTATAATTTTAGAGACATTTCATCAGGCATAATTCATATACATAAATGTTCGCTAGAGAAAGTGGCAATTTATTTAAGTATATTTTCTGTTGCATGCGAAATGTTTCCCTCTTAGATTTTTTTCTCCAATACTTTACTGTAATAGGTAAGAGCCAGATTGAAGAAGAAGATAAATCACTATGCCTGTCTAGCATTTATTTTAACTATCCTATTAATTAGATATTTGAAAATTAATTTAGATATTTGAAAGTGATAGTTAACCTATCTTGAAAATTTCCACACTTGTAAAAATGTAGAATATATCTACAGTAAGCTTTAAAAATAGAATTATAAATTCTATGTTTTCTCTTTCTGGAGTTCTTCTCAGTGCTATTATAAGTTCCAGCATAAAAATAATTTTGCACCGATTTTATCAGAGAAAATTGTATAATGCATATGAAAGAATTAAGCTATAAATTTGTTTGAAGAATAATTAATTTTTTATATTTCTTATAGATTTATGTTGAATATAATAGTAATACATATTGTCATTTGAAAAATCCTACTTTTTTTTTCTT
>NW_004524764.1:2144091-2147882 GCF_000260255.1 Octodon degus | reverse complement strand
TTGTTTCCAAGACTCAACTATGACATATTGTGCTCATTTTCTAGTAGCTTCTAAATTTAAAATCTTTACCAAAAACACTTGATAATAATCATTCTTTAACTTCCATATTTCCACTCTTAGAAAGGCAATCTTGGATTCTGTATTTGGATACCTTTGTTTTTGTTTTGTAGTTATTTGCCTTTTCTATATCTTTGTGAGAACTTGACCTTAAAAATGTTTTTGCAGCTTTTTATTACTAGTACTGGAATTAAGAAGAGGGAAAACCACTATGTTTAGTTTTTCACTTTCTTTGCAATTATAGCAATCTTTCTGTCAGTTTTTCATTCCATAAGTGCTATTATATTTGGTAAATATGTGCATGTAAACATGAATACAAAGAAAGACTTTCCAAATTGATGCTTTTATTGTTTTTGAGTACTTTTTCTCTCATTTATCCCTCATGCCTTTTGATACATAGACATATAAAATGTAATATATATATATAATATAATATGTAATATATGTATATAATTATATATATTATATATTAGTTGAAATTGTATGCATTCATTAGTTTATGTACATATAGTCTTTACAAGATCTGAAAGTTTTACAAAAGTTTTTCTACCTTGGAGTAGTTCTTTTAAATGTTAGTCATAAATTACAGAATGGATTTCATTGTTTTAAATAAATACAGTACATCAGTACCTAGAAATTTTCATATTTCTGCTGATTTTATTGCATTCTTAGGGGAAAATCTGTGTGAGCTTTTCTGAATAGCATAACCATTTAAGTAGTATTTATCATAAAAATTATTCTGTCTTTGTTTCATTTGTTTCTCAAACAATCACAGAGCAACATATGTAACCATACCATTGAATTTTAGTGTGCTCATAAACATTGCCCCATAGTATTGCTAATTAAGGCTTATTTAGCATAATTCAGTGAGATTTGTGTATATGGCTTATTTCCAACTCCAGGGTGCTTCAAGAAAATTGTAATTAAATGTCTCTTCTGTGTAGCCTTCATTCCAAATATGTCTTTCCCAAACAATGCCCTTCATCCAAATACCAAGCTGAAACACTTTCACATACTCACTTGATTAAGAACAGGCTTTATTTTGTTTGAATTTCCATGTACACACTTTCTTTTATCCCTGCCTATAAACTTAGATCACTGAGGGAAAGAGACATACAAGACTACTTCTATTTCTAAATGGATAAAATTGAGACATATTATTCTATAAATTGAAATTCTGTGTCCTATGTTCTACAATTTGATTATTCCTATGAAAATTTTGGCCAAAATTTGAACTATACTTTAGTATTTGATTTCAAATTTGTCTTTTATACCTAACATTTCATGAACACTAGGATGCAGGAGGCCATCTGTTATGGTCTGTGTCTCAGTGTGCCCCCCACAGCTTCATTCAGTCATGGGGCAACTTCCAGAGTTTGTGGTAGATTCATGATCCAACGATGGGATTACGGGTGTGAGTGTCCTGGGACAGAATCTCTGCATTATAATTCAAGGAGGGGAGAGAGGTTAGCAGCTGCCCGAGCTGCTGCCATGGCCTTCCTCTCTCGCACTTTGCTGCCTCCATGAAAGGTTGCTCTCTGCCATGTGCCACTCTGCCTTGGGGCCAGCTGAATAGAAAATTAAACCTCCAAAAACCGTGAGCTAAATAAACCTTCCCTTCCTTTATTTTGGGTGTCAGGTATTTGTCTCAGCAACGTGAGAAGAATAACTAAGATAATATCCAATTTTTTATTTACACTAATAGCAAGCAGAATGTAGCAAATCATCAAGAAGATTATACATCACGACCAAGTGGGATTCACTCCCGGAATGCAGGGATGGTTCACTATATACAAATCCTTAAAGAGTTTTGAATTTATTGTATTGCATTCATTAATTAACAATATGTCCTTAAAAATCAACAGGCAGAATGATATCAATTTGTAGGGTATTTTATAAATAGAATGAAGAAATTTTGCAATATATATGCATATAGAATTTCTGTTAAGCATATTTTCTTTTATAGTATGATATTCTGTATTTGAAGTATTCTTTCTCTGGATTTTATAGATGTTTCAGCTCTAGATTTGTGGTACTTAATTTTCTATAGGAAGCAACTATCAAATAGTGCTTTTAATCTATTGCTTAGATACACAGATGTATGCTTGTAAGAAAAGAACAAATAGGTACATTAAGAATAAAGACAACCTGCTCAGGTGAAGATTGCTCAAGGGTTTCCTTTCTCTAGCAAATAAGCCATTGGAAGTCTACTTTCATATTAAACTGAGAAATGATTTAAAGCTCTGAAATAATTTATTGAGAATGACATTTTTGAATAGTTAAACAATTAAAAACAATTGCCCAAGGGATAGTGAGATACCTCAGCAGACTAAAAGTCTGCTTAGGCAAGTGCAGGGACTGGGGTTCCATTCCCGGCACCACATGCTGGGCAGGCCCTGCACCTGGGTAGGCTGAGTCACCAAGACTGAACACGGTGATGCATGCTGCAATCCTAGCACTAGGGAGGCTGAAAACAGGAGGGTTACTATGAGTCTGAGAGGTATAATGAGAGCCTGTACCAGATATATATTTTTTAAATGACCCAAAGAGCAGATTAACTAGATAGATTTATTTTTTAATGCTTTATACATCATTCAAAAAAACTTTTTAGACACACTGCAATTTTCCATTTCTTTATATATAGGTCATCCCTATATTTCTAGCACTCCAGATGCTGTGGTGGGAGGAAGACAGTGATTTTGAGGCCAGTCTGGGCTATATAGTTAGTTCAAGACACTCTGTACTATGTAGATAGACCCAATTTCACAGCAATAAAAGTTAGACAGGAAAATGATGTGTATATGATGTGAACTAGGTTTAATTTATTTGATTCAAGAGGATATTCATAGTGAGGAAATATTTTAGTTAGTTTTCATCTTTGGTCTATGATTGGACAATGATGGGATCATAATTTGATTAATTCCTAACTTTATTTAATTTGTAGTGTTAAAAAGAATAACATTTAAAGATCCCATAATACAAAGAAAATAGAATTGAAGAGTGAAATTGTATTTTTCACTAATTTGTTTTGTTTTATTTGGTTTTGAAAAAGAATTTTTCTATGTAGTCCAAGTTGCCCTGGAACTCACTATGTAGCCCAGGCAGGCCTCAAATTTCTAACTAAAAATTTCATTCTAAAATTCAGTTATCTGTTATACCAGATACTTTTTAACAGAACTATAATTAAGTTATAATAAAATAGCTGATAGAAGTTTTATTTTATTTTATTTTTATTTCTTTATTGCTTTAACTTTATTTTATTTATTTTGTTATATTTTTAAAATTTTTTAATAGATTGCAAAATGGAAATGAATTATTTACAAAAATAACTGAATATAACAATAAAAACTTTCCAAAGTAAAAATGAAGAATTTACAGATCAGTCAAATAGTTCACTGTGTTAAAACCAAGAAACTTATATAATTAGAATTCTCAAAGTACAAAGGAGTAGGCAATGACTATTTAAAAATTTAAAATTTCTGAATTTAGTTCAACTTATACCACATTTCCAAGAAAAAAGAACATTTGCAAAGACATTTAAAGTGTGTAAAAAACTAGATTAATTAAAGGACTGAAAGAAAAGATCTGTCCTCTTTGAATTTTATACTTAGCAAGCATACCTTTGAAAACTAAAAGTAAGATTTTCTAGTTATACAAACTTAAAATATTTTAATATCCCCAGAAGTACCATATAGGAAATAACAAAGAGCATAGTTCAAAAGGCAAGAGAAATT